>NC_069502.1:419431681-419605288 GCF_027579735.1 Bombina bombina | reverse complement strand
AGTGTAGAGCATATTTACCGCAACTTCAACTCTCGATACCAGCGGTGCTTACGGACGCGGCCAGCTTAAAAAACGTGCTCGTGCACGATTTCCCCATAGGAAACAATGGGGCTGTTTGAGCTGAAAAAAAACCTAACACCTGCAAAAAAGCCGCGTTCAGCTCCTAACGCAGCCCCATTGTTTTCTATGGGGAAACACTTCCTACGTCTGCACCTAACACTCTAACATGTACCCCGAGTCTAAACACCCCTAACCTTACACTTATTAACCTCTAATCTGCCGCCCCCGCTATCGCTAACCCCTGCATATTATTTTTAACCCCTAATCTGCCTCTCCGTACACCCCCGCCACCTACATTATCCCTATGTACCCCTAATCTGCTGCCCTAACATCGCCGACCCCTATATTATATTTATTAACCCCTAATCTGCCGCCCCCAATGTCACCTCCACCTAACTACACTTATTAACCCCTAATCTGCCGACCGGAACTGAGCGCTACTATAATAAATGTATTAACCCCTAATCCGCCTCACCTCCCGCCTCAATAACCCTATAATAAATAGTATTAATCCCTAATCTGCCCTCCCTAACATTGCCGACACCTAACTTCAAGTATTAACCCCTAATCTGCCGACAGGAGCTCACCGCTACTCTAATAAATTTATTAACCCCTAAAGCTAAGTCTAACTTTAACCCTAACACCCCCCTAAATTAAATATAATTTAAATCTAACGAAATAAATTAACTCTTATTAAATAAATTATTCCTATTTAAAGCTATATACTTACCTGTAAAATAAATCCTAATATAGCTACAATATAAATTATAATTATATTATAGCTATTTTAGGATTAATATTTATTTTACAGGTAACTTTGTAATTATTTTAACCAGGTACAATAGCTATTAAATAGTTAAGAACTATTTAATAGTTACCTAGTTAAAATAATTACAAAATTACCTGTAAAATAAATCCTAACCTAAGTTACAATTAAACCTAACACTACACTATCAATAAATAAATTAAATACAATTCCTACAAATAAATACAATTAAAGGACCAGTCAACACATTAGATTTGCATAATCAACAAATGCAAGATAACAAGACAATGCAATAGCACTTAGTCTGAACTTCAAATGAGTAGTAGATTTTTTTTATAACCAATTTTAAAGTTATGTATATTTCCACTCCCCTTGTACCATGTGATAGCAATCAGCCAATCACAAATGCATATACGTATAGTCTGTGAATTCTTGCACATGCTCAGTAGGATCTGGTGACTCAAAAATTGTAAATATAAAAGACTGTGCACATTTTTTTTAATGGAAGTAAATTGGAAAGTTGTTTAAAATTACATGCTGTATCTGAATCATGAAAATTTAATTTAACCTGAGTGTCCCTTTAAATAAACTAACTAAAGTACAAAAAATAAAAAAGAACTAAGTTACAAAAATAAAAAAATATTTACAAACATTAGAAAAAAATTACAACAATTTTAAACTAATTACACCTACTCTAAGCCCCCTAATAAAATAACAAAGACCCCCAAAATAAAAAAAATGCCCTACCCTATTCTAAATTACAAAAGTTCAAAGCTCTTTTACCTTACCAGCCCTTAAAAGGACCTTTTGTGGGGCATGCCCCAAAGAATTCAGCTCTTTTGCCTGAAAAAAAAAAACATACAATACCCCCCCCCCAACATTACAACCCACCACCCACATACCCCTAATCTAACCCAAACCCCCCTTAAATAAACCTAACACTAAGCCCCTGAAGATCTTCCTACCTTGTCTTCACCATGCCAGGTATCACCGATCGTTTCAGGATCCGAAATCTTCATCCAAACCCAAGCGGGGGCTAGACATCCATCATCCGGCGGCTGAAGAGGTCCAGAAGAGGCTCCAAAGTCTTCATCCTATCCGGGAAGAAGAGGCGATCCGGACCGGCAACCATCTTGATCCAAGCGGCATCTTCTATCTTCATCCGATGACGACCGGCTCCATCTTGAAGACCTCCACCGCGGACCCATCTTCTTCCGACGACTTCCCGACGAATGACGGTTCCTTTAAGGGACGTCATCCAAGATGGCGTCCCTCGAATTCCGATTGGCTGATAGGATTCTATCAGCCAATCGGAATTAAGGTAGGAAAATTCTGATTGGCTGATGGAATCAGCCAATCAGAATCAAGTTCAATCCGATTGGCTGATCCGATCAGCCAATCAGATTGAGCTCGCATTCTATTGGCTGTTCCGATCAGCCAATAGAATGCGAGCTCAATCTGATTGGCTGATTGAATCAGCCAATCGGATTGAACTTGATTCTGATTGGCTGATTCCATCAGCCAATCAGAATTTTCCTACCTTAATTCCGATTGGCTGATAGAATCCTATCAGCCAATCGGAATTCGAGGGACGCCATCTTGGATGACGTCCCTTAAAGGAACCGTCATTCGTCGGGAAGTCGTCGGAAGAAGAAGATGGGTCCGCGGTGGAGGTCTTCAAGATGGAGCCGGTCGTCATCGGATGAAGATAGAAGATGCCGCTTGGATCAAGATGGTTGCCGGTCCGGATCGCCTCTTCTTCCCGGATAGGATGAAGACTTTGGAGCCTCTTCTGGACCTCTTCAGCCGCCGCATTATGGATCGCCAGCCCCCGCTTGGGCTTGGATGAAGATTTTGGAACCTGAAACGATCGGTGATACCTGGCATGGTGAAGACAAGGTAGGAAGATCTTCAGGGGCTTAGTGTTAGGTTTATTTAAGGGGGGTTTGGGTTAGATTAGGGGTATGTGGGTGGTGGGTTGTAATGTTGGGGGGGGGGGTATTGTATGTGTTTTTTTACAGGCAAAAGAGCTGAATTCTTTGGGGCATGCCCCGCAAAGGGCCCTTTTAAGGGCTGGTAAGGTAAAAGAGCTTTGAACTTTTGTAATTTAGAATAGGGTAGGGCATTTTTTTTATTTTGGGGGGCTTTGTTATTTTATTAGGGGGCTTAGAGTAGGTGTAATTAGTTTAAAATTGTTGTAATATTTTTCTAATGTTTGTAAATATTTTTTTATTTTTTGTAACTTAGTTCTTTTTTATTTTTTTGTACTTTAGTTAGTTTATTTAATTGTATTTATTTGTAGATATTGTATTTAATTAATTTATTGATAGTGTAGTGTTAGGTATAATTGTAGGTATTTTATTTAATTAATTTATTGATAGTGTAGTGTTAGGTTTAATTGTAACTTAGGTTAGGATTTATTTTACAGGTAATTTTGTAATTATTTTAACTATTTTAGCTATTAAATAGTTCTTAACTATTTAATAGCTATTGTACCTGGTCAAAATAAATACAAAGTTACCTGTAAAATAAATATAAATCCTAAAATAGCTATAATATAATTATAATTTATATTGTAGCTATATTAGGGTTTATTTTACAGGTAAGTATTTAGCTTTAAATAGGAATAATTTATTTAATAAGAGTTCATTTATTTCGTTAGATTTAAATTATATTTAACTTAGGGGGGTGTTAGGGTTAGGGTTAGACTTAGCTTTAGGGGTTAATCCATTTATTACAGTAGCGGCGAGATTCGGTCGGCAGATTAGGGGTTAATAATTGTAGTTAGGTGTCGGCGATGTTAGGGAGGGCAGATTAGGGGTTAATACTATTTATTATAGGGTTATTGAGGTGGGAGTGAGGCGGATTAGGGATTAATAACTTTATTATAGTAGCGGTGTGGTCCGCTCGGCAGATTAGGGGTTAATAAGTGTAGGCAGGTGGAGGCGACGTTGAGGGGGGCAGATTAGGGGTTAATAAATATAATATAGGGGTCGGCGGTGTTAGGGGCAGCAGATTAGGGGTACATAAGGATAACGTAGGTGGCGGCGCTTTGCGGTCGGCAGATTAGGGGTTAATTATTGTAGGTAGCTGGCGGCGACGTTGTGGGGGGCAGGTTAGGGGTTAATAAATATAATATAGGGGTCGGCGGTGTTAGGGGCAGCAGATTAGGGGTACATAAGAATAACGTAGGTGGCGGTCGGTAGATTAGGGGTTAAAAAAATTTAATCGAGTGGCGGCGATGTGGGGGGACCTCGGTTTAGGGGTACATAGGTAGTTTATGGTTGTTAGTGTACTTTAGAGCACATTAGTTAAGAGCTTTATAAACCGGCGTTAGACCAGAAAGCTCTTAACTCCTGACTTTTTTCTGCGGCTGGAGTTTGGTCGTTAGATTTCTAACGCTCACTTCAGCCACGACTCTAAATACCGGCGTTAGAAATATCCCATTGAAAAGATAGGATACGCAATTGACGTAAGGGGATCTGCAGTATGGAAAAGTCGCGGCTGGATAGTGAGCGTTAGACCCTTTCCTGACTGACTCTAAATACCGGCGGTAGCCCAAAACCAGCATTAGGAGCCTCTAACGCTGGTTTTGACGGCTACCGCCCAACTCTAAATCTAGCCGTAAGAGTTTTAGTTTATTCAGTGATTTATTTCTGATTAAATATCATGAAGGGGATCTTTAATATGATATCCGCTATGTTTTAGCTAAATTCTATAACAAATGGACACAAATGACTGAATAAAAGTCTGATTTGTGTATTAAAAACCTAAAAATCAACTTATTAGGGTTATGGAAATAACAACCCATAGACATCTACCACATCTTCATTAAAATCTACCTTTATTGTAGGATATAGGCATAAAAATGAACATTGTTTTTCATATGTAATGTTATAATGGAGGGGATTAGATCAGTACCACTGTGTACACAGTTGGCCCTGTATACTCTGCTGTGTTTTCTCTATTACTGATGGTTATGGAAATGGCATTATATTCTGCCCCTCCAACTTAAAACTTCACCAGCTGCCACTGTCATTTGTTATCTTGAAAACCTTAATTTTTTCTCATATTTATGGTATCTGATCTGTTTGAATAATTCAGATTATACAGTCACAAAAGAAAGAATCAACTTCTTATGTCAAAATCGAATGACTTTATATAAGGGGGTCTGGGAAAGTAACTGTTTAAATGGGTTGAATACATTGTTTCTAAGATAAGTCTCTCCAAATCAGGAAATATACCAAAATGGACCTATATCAATACCTTGCGTTGTCTACTTATAAAATATATATCATTTTTATGGGTAAACAAAAAACAAATTTCTGTTTAAACAGAGTGATAGAGTTTTTTTGTTAGCATTTCTGCTGCTACTTTGGGCAAGTTTTTTTCTAAAACTCCCGGTAGCGAAGGGGTTAAGTGTTCTGTCTCCAATCGCTTCTTCTCCTCCAACAAAATCCAGTTTTCAAAACAGCTAAAACTTCCTCTTTATTATCTAAGTAGTTAGCAGCTAATTCTGACATTTGATAATATTTTATTTTACTTATTATTTAAAAATGTGAGATGTTATTTGACTTTTAAAATAATTTGACTTTTAAAATAATTTCTTTTATCAAATTTGTTATCTTGATGTCCTTTGTTGAAAAGCATATGTACATATTCTCAGTAGCAGCAATGCACGACTAAGAGCTAGCTGGTGATTGGCGGCTACACACAAGTCTCTAGTCATTGGCTTGCAAGTTGTGTTCAGCTAGCTCTCAGTAGCGTAGTGTTTCCCTGGAGATTAGTTTAAACACAGCTATATGTAAGAAATGATACAATAATGAAACATATTACAGCATTTTCTTTTTGTTCTTTTATATCCTTTAATAGTCTAGTTTCTGTTTTTATTTTTATTTTCACATAAACTGTATGTGCTCTTCAGTATGAATAAAGCACAGATTTCTGCTCTGGCTGACCGGGAAGATTTGTGAACATAAATCTAACCAAGAAAATAGGTGCCGCTGGCTGGAAACTTGCTGTCACCTTTTAGATTTTCAAGAAGACGCCAATCTGGTTTTCCTAACGGGCAAACATTAAATTGAGGCATGGCCCTATCTTGCATCCTGCAACCGTTAGTATATTACAGCATTTTTTGGCATGTTCATATTTTACTTCAATACATCTTAGAAGTAATAAGGCCTCTTGTCAAAACCCTCGCCTGGAGCTTGTCCAAGGGCAGAAGAAACTCTTATCTGGTCCAAATTGAAAGCGTGTACTAAGCAATAGAAGTGATAAGATGACATTGCTTCCCCCTAAAATCCATTCCCATCTAGCATTTCTTTGTAATAGTGATAAATAAAAAGTCATTTGCAAACAGACATGGGAAATACCCATCTCATGCAGACTTCTGAATAAAAGAACTGAAGACGCAAGAAATAAAAACTCATCATTTGATTATCACATACATGAAAACTTCTTATTTACTGCAAATATATCTGTGTAGAGATCAAAAGAATAGAATATTGTACAGTTGTTTCTGGATGGCAAAAAGCCACGGTGTGTGTGCACAGGTTGTACGCATTAGCCATTAGATGTTCATCATTCATTAAAGGGACGTAACATTTAAACTTTCATAGTTCAGATAGATCGAGCAGATTTAAGAGATTGCTTTTAGTTTACTTCTTTTATCAAATTTACTTCATTCTATTGGTATCCTTGTTGAAAAGAATAGCTAGGTAATTTCAGCAGCAGCAATAAACTTCTGAGAGCTACCTGGTGATTGATGGTTGCACATATGTCTCTTTTAATTGGTTTACCAGATGTGTTCAGCTAGCTCTCAGTAGTCCATTTCTGCTCTGGATCTGACTGTTTAAACCCATTAAGGGATAAAACACTTAGAGCAGTTTATTATTACACTGTTGCTTGCTTTTAACACATATTTGTCTTTTCTACACTTGTATGCGAATTTCAAAAGAAATTAGAAATGCTTTTAAATGTTGTTTGTGTGTAAGACTTGGAAACCTATTTATCGATTGCATGCCAATGAAATGGTAAAGATATAATATAATCATGCAATACCAATAGACACACTTTTGCAATACAATTTGAAAAAGTGCCTCTGTTATTACTACTATAGGGAGAACTATTGACGTATGTAATTTATGCTACCACCCGCTGCTGGTCTGGTTCTTGGTTGTTTGTACGCACTTTTGTCTGCCATGTGTTGCCGGTAACATCATTTAGGTGCCATTGTGCAGAATATAGACAAGGTGCACATGACAAACGTTCATATTTGCAGTTGGCTTCAAAACTTAGTGTTGCAGCAAATACCAATAGAATATCTGTTTTAAAGGCACATTAAACAGCATTTTATTTATTTTTTAAACGCAAAACAAGAACTATTCCCCACCCACCCTAGTAGGGTTGCCATCTTTCTTTGAAAAAATACTGACCATGCTTAGCAATAATTTGCACAGATCATTGCACAGCATATCTTTTTTTATTTTCAATGTTTATTTATAATGAGATTCCAACAAGGTGTTTCTGTATTGCAAGACCTTTATTTCTTTATTTATTCATTGTCTGTATTGGCCTCAGCCTTAAATATATATGTCTTGTCCTACTCCCTAGAGAGGCTAAAAAGCCCAGCTATTTGATTTGCAGCTTACTGATTTTGCTCTTTGGCCTCATCAGGGAGAAGGACAAAAACCTTTTTATACAAAAACAAGAGTGGTTTAATGTGCTTTTAGTTTTTTTGTGTTCAGCATCATTAGTACAAAAAAGCCCTAAAAACAAATGGCTTTTTCCTTTCGTTTATCTGATAACAGGAGAATGTATTTATATTCTAATCTCAGGATGTTGCTTTAACGTTAGGAATTGACTCCATAACCTACTCACTCTGCAGTTGCTTTTCCCTTGAAGTCAGGCGATTCAATTTTATTCATCTCTTATTTACTTGAACCAATGTCTCTGCATTGTACCCTGAATGCATGGGCAGATTCAGCTAGAATCAGCAGGAACTCTAATGTGACTACTGAACTATAAATGCATTTCTTACCCAGGGAAATGGGTAGAGGTCATTACAACAGTGGTGCTGAAGAGATAATATCCATTGAGTGATATGTTCATGTTTGACAGCAATAATTTAAGAGGAGGATGTCAATTGGGCTAAGAAATGTTTCTTATAAATCATAATTGGAAAAGTAATATTTAGCCTGGTGCAGGATGAATAAAGTGTGTTTATTTTATCTGTAGGACTCCTGCATGCTAATCTGTTTACTTATATTGCAATTAATGATCAGTAGGACCAGCAGGGCACATTTTAGATGGGATGTGATTTATCAGTTGATAGTTGTTGGCAATAGTTATTTTGTTATACGTTTTGCGTGTGCAGCAAAAGGTTAAATATCGTAAAGGTACAAAAGCAAATAGTGCCAGACTGTTAAAGGGATATGAAACCCAACTTGTTACTTTCATGATTCAGATAAAACATGCAATCTTTCTCATTTTTTTCTATTATCAATTGTTATTTGTTCTCTTTGTCTCTTTTGTTGAAAAGCAGAAATGTGAGCTCAGGAGCCAGACCATTTGTTATCCACTAGATAGCAGCACTATTTCCTGTCATAGAGTACTGCAGATGCCTACCTAGGTATCTCTTCAACACACAATATCATGGGAATGAAGCAAATTTGATAAAATTGTATTCTCAGTAGGAATCTCAAAAGAACATTTTTGCGTTTCTTATCCCTTTGATAATACACATTTCTCCAACATAGGTGTGTCCGGTCCACGGCGTCATCCTTACTTGTGGGATATTCTCTTCCCCAACAGGAAATGGCAAAGAGCCCAGCAAAGCTGGTCACATGATCCCTCCTAGGCTCCGCCTACCCCAGTCATTCTCTTTGCCGTTGTACAGGCAACATCTCCACGGAGATGGCTTAGAGTTTTTTAGTGTTTAACTGTAGTTTTTATTATTCAATCAAGAGTTTGTTATTTTAAAATAGTGCTGGTATGTACTATTTACTCTGAAACAGAAAAGAGATGAAGATTTCTGTTTGTAAGAGGAAAATGATTTTAGCAACCGTTACTAAAATCCATGGCTGTTCCACACAGGACTGTTGAGAGGAATTAACTTCAGTTGGGGGAACAGTGAGCAGTCTTTTGCTGCTTGAGGTATGACACATTCTAACAAGACGATGTAATGCTGGAAGCTGTCATTTTCCCTATGGGATCCGGTAAGCCATTTTTATTCAGACAGTAAATAAGGGCTTCACAAGGGCTTATTAAGACTGTAGACATTTTCTGGGCTAAATCGATTCATATATTACACATATTTAGCCTTGAGGAATCATTTAATCTGGGTATTTTGGTAAAATAATATCGGCAGGCACTGTTTTAGACACCTTATTCTTTAGGGGCTTTCCCTAATCATAGGCAGAGCCTCATTTTCGCGCCGGTATTGCGCACTTGTTTTTGAGAGGCATGACATGCAGTCGCATGTGTGAGGAGCTCTGATACATAGAAAAGACTTTCTGAAGGCGTCATTTGGTATCGTATTCCCCTTTGGGCTTGGTTGGGTCTCAGCAAAGCAGATACCAGGGACTGTAAAGGGGTGAAAGTTAAAAACGGCTCCGGTTCCGTTATTTTAAGGGTTAAAGCTTCCAAATTTGGTGTGCAATACTTTTAAGGCTTTAAGACACTGTGGTGAAATTTTGGTGAATTTTGAACAATTCCTTCATACTTTTTCGCAATTGCAGTAATAAAGTGTGTTCAGTTTAAAATTTAAAGTGACAGTAACGGTTTTATTTTAAAACGTTTTTTGTACTTTGTTATCAAGTTTATGCCTGTTTAACATGTCTGAACTACCAGATAGACTGTGTTCTGAATGTGGGGAAGCCAGGGTTCCTTCTCATTTAAATAAATGTGATTTATGTGACACTGAAAATGATGCCCAAGATGATTCCTCAAGTGAGGGGAGTAAGCATGGTACTGCATCATTCCCTCCTTCGTCTACACGAGTCTTGCCCACTCAGGAGGCCCCTAGTACATCTAGCGCGCCAATACTCCTTACTATGCAACAATTAACGGCTGTAATGGATAATTCTATCAAAAACATTTTAGCCAAAATGCCCACTTATCAGCGTAAGCGCGACTGCTCTGTTTTAGATACTGAAGAGCATGAGGACGCTGATGATAATGGTTCTGAAATGCCCCTACACCAGTCTGAGGGGGCCAGGGAGGTTTTGTCTGAGGGAGAAATTTCAGATTCAGGGAAAATTTCTCAACAAGCTGAACCCGATGTGATTACATTTAAATTTAAGTTGGAACATCTCCGCGCTCTGCTTAAGGAGGTATTATCCACTCTGGATGATTGTGAGAATTTGATCATCCCAGAGAAACTATGTAAAATGGACAAGTTCCTAGAGGTCCCGGGGCTCCCAGAAGCTTTTCCTATACCCAAGCGGGTGGCGGACATTGTAAATAAAGAATGGGAAAGGCCCGGTATACCTTTCGTCCCTCCCCCCATATTTAAAAAATTGTTTCCTATGGTCGACCCCAGAAAGGACTTATGGCAGACAGTCCCCAAGGTCGAGGGAGCGGTTTCTACTTTAAACAAACGCACCACTATACCCATAGAAGATAGTTGTGCTTTCAAAGATCCTATGGATAAAAAATTAGAAGGTTTGCTTAAAAAGATGTTTGTTCAGCAGGGTTACCTTCTACAACCAATTTCATGCATTGTCCCTGTCACTACAGCCGCGTGTTTCTGGTTCGATGAGCTAGTAAAGGCGATCGATAGTGATTCTCCTCCTTATGAGGAGATTATGGACAGAATCCGTGCTCTCAAATTGGCTAATTCTTTCACCCTAGACGCCACTTTGCAATTGGCTAGGTTAGCGGCAAAGAATTCTGGGTTTGCTATTGTGGCGCGCAGAGCGCTTTGGTTGAAATCTTGGTCAGCTGATGCGTCTTCCAAGAACAAACTCCTTAACATTCCTTTCAAGGGGAAAACGCTGTTTGGCCCTGACTTGAAAGAGATTATCTCTGATATCACTGGGGGTAAGGGCCACGCCCTTCCTCAGGATAGGTCTTTCAAGGCCAAAAATAAACCTAATTTTCGGCCTTGAAACGGACCAGCCCCAAGTGCTACGTCCTCTAAGCAAGAAGGTAATACTTCTCAAGCCAAGCCAGCCTGGAGACCAATGCAAGGCTGGAACAAGGGAAAGCAGGCCAAGAAACCTGCCACTGCTACCAAGACAGCATGAAATGTTGGCCCCCGATCCGGGACCGGATCTGGTGGGGGGCAGACTCTCTCTCTTCGCTCAGGCTTGGGCAAGAGATGTTCTGGATCCTTGGGCACTAGAAATAGTCTCCCAAGGTTATCTTCTGGAATTCAAGGGGCTTCCCCCAAGGGGGAGGTTCCACAGGTCTCAATTGTCTTCAGACCACATAAAAAGACAGGCATTCTTACATTGTGTAGAAGACCTGTTAAAAATGGGAGTGATTCATCCTGTTCCATTAGGAGAACAAGGGATGGGGTTCTACTCCAATCTGTTCATAGTTCCCAAAAAAGAGGGAACGTTCAGACCAATCTTAGATCTCAAGATCTTAAACAAGTTTCTCAAGGTTCCATCGTTCAAAATGGAAACCATTCGAACAATTCTTCCTTCCATCCAGGAAGGTCAATTCATGACCACGGTGGATTTAAAGGATGCGTATCTACATATTCCTATCCACAAGGAACATCATCGGTTCCTAAGGTTCGCATTCCTGGACAAGCATTACCAGTTCGTGGCGCTTCCTTTCGGATTAGCCACTGCTCCAAGGATTTTCACAAAGGTACTAGGGTCCCTTCTAGCGGTGCTAAGACCAAGGGGCATTGCAGTAGTACCTTACTTGGACGACATTCTGATTCAAGCGTCGTCCCTTCCTCAAGCAAAGGCTCACACGGACATAGTCCTGGCCTTTCTCAGATCTCACGGATGGAAAGTGAACGTGGAAAAGAGTTCTCTATCTCCGTCGACAAGGGTTCCCTTCTTGGGAACAATAATAGACTCCTTAGAAATGAGGATTTTTCTGACAGAGGCCAGAAAAACAAAACTTCTAAACTCTTGTCGAACACTTCATTCCGTTCCTCTTCCTTCCATAGCGCAGTGCATGGAAGTAATAGGTTTGATGGTAGCGGCAATGGACATAGTTCCTTTTGCGCGCATTCATCTAAGACCATTACAACTGTGCATGCTCAGTCAGTGGAATGGGGACTATACAGACTTGTCTCCGAAGATACAAGTAAATCAGAGGACCAGAGACTCACTCCGTTGGTGGCTGTCCCTGGACAACCTGTCACAAGGGATGACCTTCCGCAGACCAGAGTGGGTCATTGTCACGACCGACGCCAGTCTGATGGGCTGGGGCGCGGTCTGGGGATCCCTGAAAGCTCAGGGTCTTTGGTCTCGGGAAGAATCTCTTCTACCGATAAATATTCTGGAACTGAGAGCGATATTCAATGCTCTCAAGGCTTGGCCTCAGCTAGCAAGGGCCAAGTTCATACGGTTTCAATCAGACAACATGACGACTGTTGCGTACATCAACCATCAGGGGGGAACAAGGAGTTCCCTGGCGATGGAAGAAGTGACCAAAATCATTCAATGGGCGGAGACTCACTCCTGCCACCTGTCTGCAATCTACATCCCTGGAGTGGAAAATTGGGAAGCGGATTTTCTGAGTCGTCAGACATTACATCCGGGGGAGTGGGAACTCCATCCGGAAATCTTTGCCCAAATTACTCAACTGTGGGGCATTCCAGACATGGATCTGATGGCCTCTCGTCAGAACTTCAAGGTTCCTTGCTACGGGTCCAGATCCAGGGATCCCAAGGCGACTCTAGTAGATGCACTAGTAGCACCTTGGACCTTCAAACTAGCTTATGTATTCCCGCCGTTTCCTCTCATCCCCAGGCTGGTAGCCAGGATCCATCAGGAGAGGGCGTCGGTGATCTTGATAGCTCCTGCGTGGCCACGCAGGACTTGGTATGCAGATCTGGTGAATATGTCATCGGCTCCACCATGGAAGCTACCTTTGAGACGAGACCTTCTTGTTCAAGGTCCGTTCGAACATCCGAATCTGGTCTCACTCCAGCTGACTGCTTGGAGATTGAACGCTTGATCTTATCAAAACGAGGGTTCTCAGATTCTGTTATTGATACTCTTGTTCAGGCCAGAAAGCCTGTAACTAGAAAAATTTACCACAAAATATGGAAAAAATATATCTGTTGGTGTGAATCTAAAGGATTCCCTTGGGACAAGGTAAAGATTCCTAAGATTCTATCCTTTCTTCAAGAAGGATTGGAGAAAGGATTATCTGCAAGTTCCTTGAAGGGACAGATTTCTGCCTTGTCTGTGTTACTCCACAAAAAGCTGGCAGCTGTGCCAGATGTTCAAGCCTTTGTTCAGGCTCTGGTTAGAATTAAGCCTGTTTACAAACCTTTGACTCCCCCTTGGAGTCTCAACTTAGTTCTTTCAGTTCTTCAGGGGGTTCCGTTTGAACCCTTACATTCCGTTGATATTAAGTTATTATCTTGGAAAGTTTTGTTTTTGGTTGCAATTTCTTCTGCCAGAAGAGTTTCAGAATTATCTGCTCTGCAGTGTTCTCCTCCTTATCTGGTGTTCCATGCAGATAAGGTGGTTTTACGTACTAAACCTGGTTTTCTTCCAAAAGTTGTTTCTAACAAAAACATTAACCAGGAGATAGTCGTGCCTTCTTTGTGTCCGAAACCAGTTTCGAAGAAGGAACGTTTGTTGCACAATTTGGATGTTGTTCGCGCTCTAAAATTCTATTTAGATGCTACAAAGGATTTTAGACAAACATCTTCCTTGTTTGTTGTTTATTCTGGTAAAAGGAGAGGTCAAAAAGCAACTTCTACCTCTCTCTCTTTTTGGATTAAAAGCATCATCAGATTGGCTTACGAGACTGCCGGACGGCAGCCTCCTGAAAGAATCACAGCTCATTCCACTAGGGCTGTGGCTTCCACATGGGCCTTCAAGAACGAGGCTTCTGTTGATCAGATATGTAGGGCAGCGACTTGGTCTTCACTGCACACTTTTACCAAATTTTACAAGTTTGATACTTTTGCTTCTTCTGAGGCTGTTTTTGGGAGAAAGGTTTTGCAAGCCGTGGTGCCTTCCATTTAGGTGACCTGATTTGCTCCCTCCCTTCATCCGTGTCCTAAAGCTTTGGTATTGGTTCCCACAAGTAAGGATGACGCCGTGGACCGGACACACCTATGTTGGAGAAAACAGAATTTATGTTTACCTGATAAATTACTTTCTCCAACGGTGTGTCCGGTCCACGGCCCGCCCTGGTTTTTTAATCAGGTCTGATAATTTATTTTCTTTAACTACAGTCACCACGGTATCATATGGTTTCTCCTATGCAAATATTCCTCCTTAACGTCGGTCGAATGACTGGGGTAGGCGGAGCCTAGGAGGGATCATGTGACCAGCTTTGCTGGGCTCTTTGCCATTTCCTGTTGGGGAAGAGAATATCCCACAAGTAAGGATGACGCCGTGGACCGGACACACCGTTGGAGAAAGTAATTTATCAGGTAAACATAAATTCTGTTTTTGTTCACATATCTGCTTTCTTATATTTAGTCTTTATGGTGAGTTTAATACTGCACTGCGTTTTAAAACCACAAAATGCAATATATATTTAACAGGCAGTTGATGGGGGTTTATTCTATGTGCTTGTAAAATGCTTGCATTTCTGTAGTTAAAGCTTGTTCATAATTGCAGTCCCATTTAAAACACACAAATATTAACATACTGACATGCATTGTGGGTCACTTGTTTTTCGATTTCACTATGATTTAGATGGTGGAATTTTTACATTGAAGTATTTAAATGGACATAAGTGTAAACAAGAAAATACTCAGTGTGTGTTGTTTTATGCAAGCTATTGTGCAGTAATAAAACTCTATTTATTTAACAAAAAGGGTTTAACCACATAGTTAAAATCCACTCCAGAGCAGCGATGCACTACTGGGAGGTAGCTGAACACATCTGGTAAGCCAATCACGAGGCATATGTGTATACCCACCAGTCAGAAGCTAGCTCCCAGTTGTGCTGCTCCTGAGCCTTCCTACATTTGCTTTTTAACAAGGAATACAAAGCGAATAAAGTACATTTTGTAACAGAAATACATTGCATGCTGTACCTGATCCATGACATTAAAATATCAAGTAAATCCTAGTAAGAAAGACCAGCACAGTCCTATGTGAGAACTACCATGGGCAACTGCTAAGCCCACAAAAATATCCTTAAAATAATAAAAACGGTAGTCTCTAATGATATAAACTATCCCTTTTATTAGTTACATGTGGGGATCCAAAAAAAGCACAACGTTTCGGGGAAACTCCCCTTAGTCATGTAATATAGGGGTCATAACCTCTGCTGCTTTTTATAGCTACATACTAAACGTAACCCTTTCTTTTGTGAACAATATTTGTACATCCCGTATGCCATCTAGTGGATAACAAAGGTTAAAAATATATTTACATAAAAGGCCAAAAATCACCACAATATTTTTCATGTTGTTAATTTTGTATCATTACAAAACCTTATACTAAGAAGTAGCACTCAACATAAGTCAACATAATTTGGAAAAGTTACATTTTTACAATAGCTGTATTTTCATATTAATAAAAAACAGACCAATTTATCTCCCTATTCATCTCCTTAGGTTTAAGGGTGTCAAGATGAAATAAATTTCACGGTTTTGTAGCAATGCCCTATTGCTACATCGTCATGGGGTATTAACCTGTTCAATCATTTGAAAATGTAGCTGGCTTATTTGGTGGCACGCTGCTAAAAATGGCAGGCAACTGGGGCAGATGATACCTTGCAGTGAATATTACTCATTAATGCACTTTGGCCTTTTATGCAAATATGTTTTTAGCCTCAGATATCCACTAGAGGGCATAAGGAATGTATAAATAGTGTTTACCCAATAAAGAGTTACATTTTGTATGTAGCTATAAAAAGCAGCAGAGGTTATGGCACCTATATCACATGACCTAAGGGGAGTTTCCCTGAATCGTTGTGCTTTTTTTGGATCCCCAAATGTAATTAATAAAGGGATTATTAGGAGACGACCGCTTTTTATTATTTTTGTGGGCTTAGCAGTTGCCCACAGTAGTTCTCACATAGAATTGTGCTGGTCTTTCTTACTGTAATTTATTTGTATGATTGAACTGCTGAACTCAGTGTTGTCCTACCACCTAGGATGCAAGAAACACAAGAAATAAGTGGATCTCAGACTTTTACTTATTCTTAATTTTGAAGCTTCAAGAATCACATAGTGAGAAGCCAATAGTGAGAGGCCAATGCAATTTTCTACATACTGCACTGGTGGATTTGTTTAGTACATGGTATGAGAGATTTACCAAAAAGCAGCTGGCTTATGATCTACATGTGCAGAAAATCAGAGTGAAGTGTAATTCCACAGGGTTTTTGTATGTGCACTCACCCTACTTTGCTAAGGAACAAGCAAGAGTACTGTTGAAAATGTGAGCAAATTTTAAACAAATGCTCATTTTACATCATGGTCCTTACCGTAGAATACCGGCCAAAAAGATTCTGATAATCTAGAAGACTCTGTCTCCTGATTGGAGGAGGAGCTCCAGAACGTTATGACTCCAGAGGTTTGTGATAAATTACTTTACGAAAACAAGAATAAAATTACTCATGCAAGCTAAGAGTTAAACGGACAGTACACTGTAAAATTGTTTTTATATGAATATATTTTCAATGACTTGTTATTCCAGCTGCAGGGTATAACATGTATGAGAAATTGAATTTTTATACTGTTATAGGTTAATATTTAATACAAATGTTGTTAATTATTTGTTTTACTGAAGTAAGAAAAAGGGAAAAGGAGAGAGAAAAGCTGAAAGAGAAAAGAGGAGAAGTGAAGGGGAATTGAGAATTGAATGGTCAAATCTATCTTTCTCTTGCAAGATGTATCGAGTCCACGGATTCATCCAATACTTGTGGGATATTCTCCTTCCCAACAGAAAGTGGCAAAGAGAGCACCCACAGCAGAGCTTTCTATATAGCTCCTCCCCTAACTCCACCCCCAGTCATTCTCTTTGCTTGCGCTCATAGGAAGCTGGTAAAGTTTAAGAGGTGATAGAATTTTAGTTTAATTTTTCTTCAAGCAAGAATTTTTTATTTTCAAATGGTACCAGAGTGTACTATTTTTACTCAGGCAGAAGATGGAAGAAGAATTCTGCCTTGAGTCTGATGATTTCAGCAGCTGTAACTGAGATCGAGTTCCTCCCCAGAGAATCTGGGGAAATACAATATAGCCTGCAGTGTGGGGAGCGGCTGGTGCTTACAGACACCTTGAGGTATGTGCCGTCTATATATAATTCTGAGGAGACCCGGTTCAGAATTAATGATCTGCAGTGTGGCACTTGTGGGTCAAGTATAGTCCATAACAAATGGGGACTAGTCCTGTGCTATTCTTATTGAAAGTGATTTTATTCACAGTTTTTTTATTGAAATGCTTTATTTATATTTTATGGCACTTCTGTGGGGCCTAACTTTTTGGGATGAGACACTGTGATTTCGGGCAGGTTGAGAGCTGCTCGTTTATGCTAGGGGGTTCCACATGGCCTGTATGTTCTTTCTAACCGCTTCCCATGCGGTCTATCATGGTTTAGTCTCCCATCGTAGCAGATGGGCGGGGCCTATTTTCGCACCTTCAGTGCGCATAGAGGAGACGGAAGAGACGGTCGCATAGCAGATTTCTCTCAGGGTCTTCATTTTCCTATAACTGTGTGGGGTTATCAGTTTAAGGGCTGGTAGGCGCCACAGCAGAGCTGTGGCGAGGTGACATTAACGTTAATCAGTGTGTTATAGCGTTTTTAGCGTTTGGGGCATAAAATCGCCATAAAAGGTCAAATTGGTTCCATACTTGGGGTGCAATACCAGATAGCCAATAGGTACCTTCATTAAAAATTTCGGCCATTTTTTGCAAACATTTAGGCCGTTTTGCAGAATTTGTGTTCACTTTATTTTCTTAAAGGTACAGTAACGTTTTTTCAAAAAACATTTTTTACCATTTAATAAAGGTTTTCCAAGACTTACATAGTGCTTATTTGTCTGTTCAACATGTCTGGCATAGAAGAAAGTCAGTGTTCACATTGTGTCCTACTTACTGACAGGGCCTTACACTGTAAAGAACATATCTTAGGTATTGATAGTGTGTCTAAAGATGATTCTCAGTCTGAAGAGATTCATGACATGACGCTCCCTCTGAAAGATTCTGATATGACGGCCTTTAAATTTAAGCTTGAACACCTCCGCTTGTTGCTCATGGAGGTATTAGCGACTCTGGATGATTGTGAACCTATAGTGGTTCCAGAGAAATTGTGTAAAATGGACAAATACTTAGAGGTTCCTGTTTACACTGATGTTTTCCGGTCCCTAAGAGGATTGCGAACATTGTCACTAGGGAGTGGGATAGACCAGGTATTCCGTTCACTCCCCCTCCTGTTTTTAAGAAAATGTTCCCCATATCTGACACCATGCGGGACTTGTGGCAGATGGTCCCTAAGGTGGAGGGAGCTATTTCTACTCTCGCCAAGCATACAACTATACCTATCAAATCTCTAATGAAGCGCATGTGCCCATGCGTGAAACGCGTAAGCAGGAGCTTACCAAGTGTCTGATGATAAGCCTGCTCCTAAATAAAACTTCATTTCATCTACCTCAAAGACTCAGCCTTCCTTTTTCCTCTTTTGTATACCTATGAAAGACAGTTGTGCTTTCATTTGATTTTTGTTCATCAAGGTTTTCTTCTTCAACCTATTGCGTGCATTATTCCTGTAACTACTGCAGCTGCTTTCTGTTTCGAGGCTCTGGAAGAGGCTCTTCAGATGGAGACCCCATTAGAGGATATTATGGATAGAATTAAGGCTCTTAAGCTGGCTAATTCTTTCATTACAGATGCCGCTTTTCAACTGGCTAAATTAGCGGCAAAGAATTCAGGTTTTGCCATTTTAGCACGCAGGGCGTTATGGCTTCAGTCCTGGTCAGCTGATGTGTCTTCAAAATCTAAACTTTTGAACATCCCTTTCAAGGGAAAGACCCTATTCGGGCCTGAACTGAAGGAGATTATTTCAGACTTCACTGGAGGGAAAGGCCATGCCCTCCCTCAGGATAAAACAAATAAAATGAGGAACAAACTAAATAATTTTCGTTCCTTTCGAAACTTCAAGGGTGGTCCCTCTTCCTCTTCCTCGGCTGCAATGCAAGAGGGGAATTTTGCTCAATCCAAGTCAGTCTGGAGACCAGGCTTGGAACAATGGTAAACAGGCCAAGAAGCCTGCAGCTGTCTCCAAGACAGCATGGAGTATCCCCCGATCCGGGACCGGATCTAGTAGGGGGCAGACTCTCTCTCTTCGCTCAGGCTTTGGTAAGAGATGTTCACGATTCCTGGGCTTTAGAAATTGTTTCCCAGGGATATCTTCTAGACTTCAAAGATTCCCCCCCAAGGGGGAGATTTCACATTTCTCAGTTGTCTGCAAACCAGACAAAGAGAGAGGCGTTCTTACTCTGTGTAGAAGACCTACATACCAAAGCGGAACAAGGGCTAGGGTTTTACTCAAACCTGTTTGTGGTTTTCAAAAAAGAAGGAACTTTCAGACCAATCTTGGATCTCAAAATCCTAAACAAATTCCTCAGAGTCCGATCTTTCAAGATGGAGACTATTCAGACTATTCTGCCACTGATCCAGGAAGGTCAATATATGACCACCGTGGATGCATAACTGCACATCCCTATTCACAGAGATCATCACCAATTTCTCAGGTTCACCTTTCTGGACAGGCATTACCAGTTTGTGGCTGTTCCCTTCGGGTTGGCCATGGCTCCCAGAATTTTCACAAAGGTGCTAGGGTCCCTTCTGGCGGTTCTAAGACCGTGGGGCATAGCAGTGGCGCCTTATCTAGACGTCATCTTAATTCATTCGTCGACTTTCCAACTAGCCAAGTCTCACACGGACATCGTGTTGGCTTTTCTGAGATCTCATGGGTGGAAGGTGAACATAAAAAAAGAGTTCTCTCTTCCCTCTCACAAGAGTTTCCTTCCTAGGGACTCTGATAGACTCGGTAGAAATGAAAATATTTCTGACGGAGGTCAGGAAATCAAAACTTGTAACCACCTGCCGAGCTCTTCATTCCATTCCTCGGCCGTCAGTGGCTCAGTGTATGGAGGTAATTGGACTAATGGTTGCGGCGATGGACATAGTTCCATTTGCTCACCTACACCTCAGACCACTGCAACTATGCATGCTCGAACAGTGGAATGGGGATTATGCAGATTTATCTCCTCAGATACATGTGGATCAGGAGACCAGAGATTCTCTTCTCTGGTGGTTGTCACAGGTTCACCTGTCCCAGGGGATGTGTTTCCGCAGGCCAGAGTGGGTCATAGTAACGACAGATGCCAGCCTACTGGGCTGGGGTGCCGTCTGGAACTCCCTGAAAGCACAGGGTTTATGGACTCAGGAGGAGGCTCTCCTCCCGATAAACATTCTAGAACTGAGAGCGATATTCAATGTGCTTCAGGCGTGGCCTCAACTGGCTGCGGCCAAATTCATCAGATTTCAGTCGGACAACATCACGACTGTAGCTTATATCAATCATCAAGGAGGAACACGGAGTTCTCTAGCGATGATGGAGGTAACCAAAATAATCCGATGGGCGGAGGATCACTTTTGCCATCTCTCAGCAATCCATATCCCAGGAGTGGAGAACTGGGAAGCGGATTTCCTAAGTCATCAGACTTCATCCGGGAGAGTGGGAGCTCCATCCGGAAGTATTTGCCCAACTGACTCAGCTATGGGGTACACCAGAATTAAATCTGATGGCATCCCATCAGAACGCCAAGCTTCCGTGTTACGGATCCAGGTCAAGGGATCCCCAGGCAGTACTGATAGATGCTCTAGCAATGCCCTGGTCCTTCAACCTGGCCTATGTGTCTCCACCATTTCCTCTCCTTCCTCGTCTGGTTGCCAGAATCAAGCAGGAGAGAGCTTCAGTGATTTTGATAGCACCTGCGTGGCCACGCAGGACTTGGTATGCAGATCTGATGGACATGTCATCCATTCCACCATGGACTCTGCCAATGAGGCAGGACCTTCTAATTCAGGGTCCATTCAAGCATCCAAATCTAATTTCTCTGCGTCTTACTGCTTGGAGATTGAACGCCTGATTTTATCAAAGCGTGGTTTCTCTGAGTCGGTCATTGATACCTTGATTCAAGCTAGAAAGCCTGTCACCAGGAAAATCTATAATAAGATATGGCTAAAATATCTTTATTGGTGTGAATCCAAGGGTTTCTCATGGAGTAAGATTAGGATTCCTAGGATATTGTCTTTTCTCCAAGAAGGATTGGAGAAGGGATTATCAGCTAGTTCCTTAAAAGGACAGATATCTGCTTTGTCTATTCTTTTACATAAGCGTCTGGCAGATGTTCCATACGTTCAGGCATTTAGTCAGGCTTTAGTTAGAATCAAGCCTGTGTTTAAACCTGTTGCTCCGCCATGGAGTTTAAATTTAGTTCTTAAGGTTCTTCAAGGGGTTCCGTTTGAACCTATGCATTCCATAGATATTAAGCTTCTATCTTGGAAAGTTCTGTTTTTAGTAGCTATCTCTTCGGCTCGAAGAGTTTCTGAATTATCTGCTTTACAGTGTGACTCACCTTATCTTGTTTTCCATGCGGATAAGGTGGTTTTGCGTACCAAACCTGGGTTTCTTCCTAAGGTTGTTTCTAATAGGAATATCAATCAGGAAATTGTTGTTCCTTCTCTGTGTCCTAATCCTTCTTACATGAAGGAATGTCTGTTGCACAACCTAGATGTGGTTCGTGCTTTAAAGTTCTACTTACAAGCAACTAAAGATTTCCGTCAAACATCTTCTTTGTTGTCTATTCTGGACAGCGGAGAGGTCAAAAGGCTACGGCAACCTCTCTTTATTTTTGGCTGAAAAGCATCATCCGTTTGGCTTATGAGACTGCCGGCCAGCAGCCTCCTGAAAGGATTACTGCTCACTCTACTAGAGCAGTGGCTTCCACATGGGCTTTTAAAAATGAGGCTTCTGTTGAACAGATTTGTAATGCAGCGACTTGGTCTTCGTTTCATACTTTTTTCAAAATTTTACAAATTTGATACTTTTGCTTCTTCGGAGGCTATTTTTGGGAGAAAGGTTCTACAAGCAGTGGTGTCTTCCGTTTAGGTACCTGTCTTGTCCCTCCCTTCATCCATGTCCTAAAGCTTTGGTATTGGTATCCCACAAGTATTGGATGAATCCGTGGACTCGATGCATCTTGCATGAGAAAACAAAATTTATGCTTACCTGATAAATTTCTTTCTCTTGCGATGTATCGAGTCCACGGCCCGCCCTGTCTATTTCAGACAGGTAGAATATTTTATTAAAAAACTTCAGTCACCTCTGCACCCTATGGTTTCTCCTTTTTTCTTCCTAACCTTCGGTCGAATGACTGGGGGGTGGAGTTAGGGGAGGAGCTATATAGATAGCTCTGCTGTGGGTGCTCTCTTTGCCACTTCCTGTTGGGAAGGAGAATATCCCACAAGTATTGGATGAATCCGTGGACTCGATACATCGCAAGAGAAAGAAATTTATCAGGTAAGCATACATTTTGTTTTCTCTTGTTAAGTGTATCCAGTCCACGGATCATCCATTACTTGTGGGATATTCTCCTTCCCAACAGAAAGTTGCAAGAGGATCACGCACAGCAGAGCTGCTATATAGCTCCTCCCCTCACTGCCATATCCAGTCATTCTCTTGCAACTCTCAACTAAGATGGAGGTCATAAGAGGGCTGTGGTGTTTTATACTTAGTTTATTTCTTCAATCAAAAGTTTGTTATTTTTAAATGGTACCGGAGTGTACTGTTTATCTCAGGCAGTATTTAGAAGAAGAATCTGCCTGCGTTTTCTATGATCTTAGCAGAAGTAACTAAGATCCTTTGCTGTTCTCACATATTCTGAGGAGTGAGCTAACTTCAGAGGGGGAATAGCGTGCAGGTTTTCCTGTAATAAGGTATGTGCAGTTAAAATATTTTTCTAGGGATGGAATTTGCTAGAAAATGCTGCTGATACCGAAGTAATGTAAGTAAAGCCTTAAATGCAGTGATAGCGACTGGTATCAGGCTTATTAATAGAGATACATACTCTTATAAAAGTGTAATTTAAAACGTTTGCTTGCATGTTTAATCGTTTTTTACATATGTTTGGTGATAAAACTTATTGGGGCCTAGTTTTTTCCACATGGCTGGCTTGAATTTTGCCTTGAAACAGTTCCCTGAGGCTTCCCACTGTTGTAATATGAGTGGGAGGGGCCTATTTTGGCGTTTTTTTGCACAGCAAAAATTACAGACACAGACATCCAGCTTCTTCCTGCATGATTCAGGACTTCTCTGAAGGGCTCAAAAGGCTTCAAAAGTCGTATTGAGGGAGGTAAAAAGCCACAGTAGAGCTGTGGCAGTTGTTGTTACTGTTTAAAAAACGTTTTTGTCATTTGTTATTCCGTTTTTGGTATTAAGGGGTTAATCATCCATTTTCAAGTGGGTGCAATGCTCTGTTAACTTATTACATACACTGTAAAAATTTCGTTAGTGTAACTGCATTTTTCTTTCATGTAATTAGCAAGAGTCCATGAGCTAGTGACGTATGGGATATACATTCCTACCAGGAGGGGCAAAGTTTCCCAAACCTCAAAATGCCTATAAATACACCCCTCACCACACCCACAATTCAGTTTTGCAAACTTTGCCTCCGATGGAGGTGGTGAAGTAAGTTTGTGCTAGATTCTACGTTGATATGCGCTCCGCAGCAAGTTGGAGCCCGGTTTTCCTCTCAGCGTGCAGTGAATGTCAGAGGGATGTGAGGAGAGTATTGCCTATTTGAATGCAGTGATCTCCTTCTACGGGGTCTATTTCATAGGTTCTCTGTTATCGGTCGTAGAGATTCATCTCTTACCTCCCTTTTCAGATCGACGATATACTCTTATATATACCATTACCTCTGCTGATTCTCGTTTCAGTACTGGTTTGGCTTTCTACAAACATGTAGATGAGTGTCCTGGGGTAAGTAAATCTTATTTTCTGTGACACTCTAAGCTATGGTTGGGCACTTTGTTTATAAAGTTCTAAATATATGTATTCAAACATTTATTTGCCTTGACTCAGAATGTTCAACATTCCTTATTTTCAGACAGTCAGTTTCATATTTGGGATAATGCATTTGATTTAATCATTTTTTCTTACCTTCAAAAATTTGACTTTTTTCCCTGTGGGCTGTTAGGCTCGCGGGGGCTGAAAATGCTTCATTTTATTGCGTCATTCTTGGCGCAGACTTTTTTGGCGCAAAAATTCTTTTCCGTTTCCGGCGTCATACGTGTCGCCGGAAGTTGCGTCATTTTTTGACGTTATTTTGCGCCAAAGATGTCGGAGTTCCGGATGTGGCGTAATTTTTGGCGCCAAAAAGCATTTAGGCGCCAAATAATGTGGGCGTCTTATTTGGCGCTAGAAAATATGGGCGTCGCTTTTGTCTCCACATTATTTAAGTCTCTTTTTTCATTGCTTCTGGTTGCTAGAAGCTTGTTCTTTGGCATTTTTTCCCATTCCTGAAACTGTCATTTAAGGAATTTGATCAATTTTGCTTTATATGTTGTTGTTTTTTCTCTTACATATTGCAAGATGTCTCACGTTGCATCTGAGTCAGAAGATACTACAGGAAAATCGCTGTCTAGTGCTGGATCTACCAAAGCTAAGTGTATCTGCTGTAAACTTTTGGTAGCTATTCCTCCAGCTGTTGTTTGTATTGATTGTCATGACAAACTTGTTAAAGCAGATAATATTTCCTTTAGTAAAGTACCATTGCCTGTTGCAGTTCCTTCAACATCTAAGGTGCAGAATGTTCCTGATAACATAAGAGATTTTGTTTCTGAATCCATAAAGAAGGCTATGTCTGTTATTTCTCCTTCTAGTAAACGTAAAAAATCTTTTAAAACTTCTCTCCCTACAGATGAATTTTTAAATGAACATCATCATTCTGATTCTGATGACTCTTCTGGTTCAGAGGATTCTGTCTCAGAGGTTGATGCTGATAAATCTTCATATTTATTTAAAATGGAATTTATTCGTTCTTTACTTAAAGAAGTTCTAATTGCTTTAGAAATAGAGGATTCTGGTCCTCTTGATACTAATTCTAAACGTTTGGATAAGGTATTTAAATCTCCTGTGGTTATTCCAGAAGTTTTTCCTGTTCCTAATGCTATTTCTGCAGTAATTTCCAAAGAATGGGATAAATTGGGTAATTCATTTACTCCTTCTAAACGTTTTAAGCAATTATATCCTGTGCCATCTGACAGATTAGAATTTTGGGACAAAATCCCTAAAGTTGATGGGGCTATTTCTACCCTTGCTAAACGTACTACTATTCCTACGTCAGATGGTACTTCGTTTAAGGATCCTTTAGATAGGAAAATTGAATCCTTTCTAAGAAAAGTTTATCTGTGTTCAGGTAATCTTCTTAGACCTGCTATATCTTTGGCTGATGTTGCTGCAGCTTCAACTTTTTGGTTGGAAACCTTAGCGCAACAAGTAACACATCATGATTCTCATGATATTATTATTCTTCTTCAGCATGCTAATAATTTTATCTGTGATGCCATCTTTGATATTATCAGAGTTGATGTCAGGTTTATGTCTCTAGCTATTTTAGCTAGAAGAGCTTTATGGCTTAAGACTTGGAATGCTGATATGGCTTCTAAATCAACTCTACTTTCCATTTCTTTCCAGGGTAACAAATTATTTGGTTCTCAGTTGGATTCTATTATTTCAACTGTTACTGGGGGGAAAGGAACCTTTTTACCACAGGATAAAAAATCTAAGGGTAAAAACAGAGCTAATAATCGTTTTCGTTCCTTTCGTTTCAACAAAGAACAAAAACCTGATCCTTCATCCTCAGGAGCAGTTTCAGTTTGGAAACCATCTCCAATCTGGAATAAATCCAAGCCAGCCAGAAAGGCAAAGCCTGCTTCTAAGTCCACATGAAGGTGCGGCCCTCATTCCAGCTCAGCTGGTAGGGGGCAGGTTACGTTTTTTCAAAGAAATTTGGATCAATTCTGTTCACAATCTTTGGATTCAGAACATTGTTTCAGAAGGGTACAGAATTGGTTTCAAGATGAGACCTCCTGCAAAGAGATTTTTTCTTTCCCGTGTCCCAGTAAATCCAGTAAAAGCTCAAGCATTTCTGAATTGTGTTTCAGATCTAGAGTTGACTGGAGTAATTATGCCAGTTCCAGTTCAGGAACAGGGGATGGGGTTTTATTCAAATCTCTTCATTGTACCAAAGAAGGAGAATTCCTTCAGACCAGTTCTGGATCTAAAAATATTGAATCGTTATGTAAGGATACCAACGTTCAAGATGGTAACTGTAAGGACTATCTTGCCTTTTGTTCAGCAAGGGAATTATATGTCCACAATAGATTTACAGGATGCATATCTGCATATTCCGATTCATCCGGATCATTATCGGTTCCTGAGATTCTCTTTCTGGAAAATTATTACCAGTTTGTGGCTCTGCCGTTTGGCCTTCCTACAGCTCCAAGAATTTTTACAAAGGTTCTCGGTGCCCTTCTGTCTGTAATCAGAGAACAGGGTATTGTGGTATTTCCTTATTTGGACGATATCTTGGTACTTGCTCAGTCTTTACATTTAGCAGAATTTCATACGAATCGACTTGTGTTGTTTCTTCAAGATCATGGTTGGAGGATCAATTTACCAAAAAGTTCATTGATTCCTCAGACAAGGGTAACCTTTCTGGGTTTCCAAATAGATTCAGTGTCCATGACTCTGTCTTTAACAGACAAGAGGCGTCTAAAACTGATGGCAGCTTGTCGAAACCTTCAGTCACAATCATTCCCTTCGGTAGCCTTATGCATGGAAATTCTAGGTCTTATGACTGCTGCATCGGATGCGATCCCCTTTGCTCGTTTTCACATGCGACCTCTTCAGCTTTGTATGCTGAATCAATGGTGCAAGGATTACACAAAGATATCTCAATTAATATCTTTAAAACCGATTGTTCGACACTCTCTAACGTGGTGGACAGATCACCATCGTTTAATTCAGGGGGCTTCTTTTGTGCTTCCGACCTGGACTGTAATTTCAACAGATGCAAGTCTCACAGGTTGGGGAGCTGTGTGGGGATCTCTGACGGCACAAGGAGTTTGGGAATCTCAGGAGGTGAGATTACGATCAATATTTTGGAACTCCGTGCAATTTTCAGAGCTCTTCAGTTTTGGCCTCTTCTGAAGAGAGAATCGTTCATTTGTTTTCAGACAGACAATGTCACAACTGTGGCATACATCAATCATCAAGGAGGAACTCACAGTCCTCTGGCTATGAAAGAAGTATCTCAAATTTTGGTTTGGGCGGAATCCAGCTCCTGTCTAATCTCTGCGGTTCATATCCCAGGTGTAGACAATTGGGAAGCGGATTATCTCAGTCGCCAAACGTTGCATCCGGCGAATGGTCTCTTCACCCAGAGGTGTTTCTTCAGATCGTTCAAATGTGGGAACTTCCAGAAATAGATTTGATGGCGTCCCATCTAAACAAGAAACTTCCCAGGTATCTGTCCAGATCCCGGGATCCTCAGGCGGAGGCAGTGGATGCATTATCACTTCCTTGGAAGTATCATCCTGCCTATATCTTTCCGCCTCTAGTTCTTCTTCCAAGAGTAATCTCCAAGATTCTGAAGGAATGCTAGTTTGTTCTGCTGGTAGCTCCGGCATGGCCTCACAGGTTTTGGTATGCGGATCTTGTCCGGATGGCCTCTTGCCAACCGTGGACTCTTCCGTTAAGACCAGACCTTCTGTCACAAGGTCCTTTTTTCCATCAGGATCTGAAATCCTTAAATTTAAAGGTATGGAGATTGAACGCTTGATTCTTCGTCAAAGAGGTTTCTCTGACGCTGTGATTAATACTATGTTACAGGCTCGTAAATCTGTATCTAGAGAGATATATTATAGAGTCTGGAAGACTTATATTTCTTGGTGTATTTCTCATCATTTTTCTTGGCATTCTTTTAGAATTCCGAGAATTTTACAGTTTCTTCAGGATGGTTTAGATAAAGGTTTGTCCGCAAGTTCCTTGAAAGGACAAATCTCTGCTCTTTCTGTTCTTTTTCACAGAAAGATTGCTATTCTTCCTGATATTCATTGTTTTGTACAAGCTCTGGTTCGTATAAAACCTGTCATTAAGTCAATTTCTCCTCCTTGGAGTTTGAATTTGGTTCTGGGGGCTCTTCAAGCTCCTCCGTTTGAACCTATGCATTCATTGGACATTAAATTACTTTCTTGGAATGTTTTGTTCCTTTTGGCCATCTCTTCTGCCAGAAGAGTTTCTGAATTATCTGCTCTTTCTTGTGAGTCTCCTTTTCTGATTTTTCATCAGGATAAGGCGGTGTTGCGAACTTCTTTTGAATTTTTACCTAAAGTTGTGAATTCCAACAACATTAGTAGAGAAATTGTGGTTCCTTCATTATGTCCTAATCCTAAGAATTCTAAGGAGAAATCGTTGCATTCTTTGGATGTTGTTAGAGCTTTGAAATATTATGTGGAAGCTACTAAATCTTTCAGAAAGACTTCTAGTCTATTTGTTATCTTTTCCGGTTCTAGAAAAGGCCAGAAAGCTTCTGCCATTTCTTTGGCATCTTGGTTGAAATCTTTAATTCATCATGCTTATGTCGAGTCGGGTACAACTCCGCCTCAAAGGATTACAGCTCATTCTACTAGGTCAGTTTCTACTTCCTGGGCGTTTAGGAATGAAGCTTCGGTTGATCAGATTTGCAAAGCAGCAACTTGGTCCTCTTTGCATACTTTTACTAAATTCTACCATTTTGATGTATTTTCTTCTTCCGAAGCAGTTTTTGGTAGAAAAGTACTTCAGGCAGCGGTTTCAGTTTGAATCTTCTGCTTATGTTGTTTCGTTAAACTTTATTTTGGGTGTGGATTATTTTCAGCAGGAATTGGCTGTCTTTATTTTATCCCTCCCTCTCTAGTGACTCTTGTGTGGAAAGATCCACATCTTGGGTAATCATTATCCCATACGTCACTAGCTCATGGACTCTTGCTAATTACATGAAAGAAAACATAATTTATGTAAGAACTTACCTGATAAATTAATTTCTTTCATATTAGCAAGAGTCCATGAGGCCCGCCCTTTTTTTGTGGTGGTTATGATTTTGTATAAAGCACAATTATTCCAATTCCTTATTTTATATGCTTTCGCACTTTTTTATCACCCCACTTCTTGGCTATTCGTTAAACTGAATTGTGGGTGTGGTGAGGGGTGTATTTATAGGCATTTTGAGGTTTGGGAAACTTTGCCCCTCCTGGTAGGAATGTATATCCCATACGTCACTAGCTCATGGACTCTTGCTAATATGAAAGAAATGAATTTATCAGGTAAGTTCTTACATAAATTATGTTTTTCACTGTTATTTCAAAATTTGGGAAATTTGTGTTTCTTAAAGGCGCAGTAACGTTTTTTTATATTGCTTGTAAACTTGTTTTAAAGTTTTTTCCAAGCTTGCTAGTCTCATTGCTAGTCTGTTTAAACATGTCTGACACAGAGGAACCTACTTGTTCATTATGTTTGAAAGCCATGGTGGAGCCCCATAGGAGAACGTGTACTAAATGTATTGATTTCACCTTAAACAGTAAAGATCAGTCTTTATCTATAAAAGAATTATCACCAGAGGGTTCTGTCGAGGGGGAAGTTATGCCGACTAACACTCCCCACGTGTTAGACCCTTCGCCTCCCGCTCAGGGGACGCACGCTAATATGGCGCCAATTACATCAGGGACGCCCATAGCGATTACCTTGCAGGACATGGCTGTAATCATGAATAATACCCTGTCAGAGGTATTATCTAGATTGCCTGAATTAAGAGGCAAGCGCGATAGCTCTGGGGTTAGGAAAGATACAGAGCGCGCAAATGCTGTTAGAGCCATGTCTGATACTGCGTCACAGTATGCAGAACATGAGGACGGAGAGCTTCAGTCTGTGGGTGACATCTCTGACTCGGGGAAACCTGATTCAGAGATTTCTAATTTTAAATTTAAGCTTGAGAACCTCCGTGTATTGCTTGGGGAGGTATTAGCTGCTCTGAATGACTGTAACACAGTTGCAATTCCAGAGAAATTGTGTAGGCTGGATAGATACTATGCGGTGCCGGTGTGTACTGACGTTTTTCCTATACCTAAAAGGCTTACAGAAATTATTACCAAGGAGTGGGATAGACCCGGTGTGCCCTTTTCCCCACCTCCTATATTTAGAAAAATGTTTCCAATAGACGCCACTACACGGGACTTATGGCAGACGGTCCCTAAGGTGGAGGGAGCAGTTTCTACTTTAGCAAAGCGTACCACTATCCCGGTTGAGGACAGTTGTGCTTTTTCAGATCCAATGGATAAAAAATTGGAGGGTTACCTTAAGAAAATGTTTATTCAACAAGGTTTTTATTTTACAGCCCCTTGCATACATTGCGCCTGTCACTGCTGCGGCGGCATTCTGGTTTGAGGCCCTGGAAGAGGCCATCCAGACAGCTCCATTGAATGAAATTGACAAGCTTAGAACGCTTAAGCTAGCTAACTCATTTGTTTCTGATGCCATTGTTCATTTGAATAAACTAACGTCTAAGAATTCCGGATTCGCCATCCAGGCGCGTAGGGCGCTATGGCTTAAATCCTGGTCAGCTGACGTGACTTCAAAGTCTAAATTACTCAACATTCCTTTCAAGGGGCAGACCTTATTCGGGCCTGGCTTGAAGGAAATTATTGCTGACATTACTGGAGGCAAGGGTCATACCCTTCCTCAGGACAGGGCCAAATCAAAGGCCAAACAGTCTAATTTTTGTGCCTTTCGAAATTTCAAGGCAGGAGCAGCATCAACTTCCTCCGCTTCAAAACAAGAGGGAACTGTTGCTCATTCCAGACAGGCCTGGAAACCTAACCAGTCCTGGAACAAGGGCAAGCAGGCCAGAAAGCCTGCTGCTGCCCCCAAGACAGCATGAAGGAACGGCCCCCTATCCGGAAACGGATCTAGTGGGGGGCAGACTTTCTCTCTTCGCCCAGGCGTGGGCAAGAGATGTTCAGGATCCCTAGGCGTTGGAGATCATATCTCAGGGATATCTTCTGGACTTCAAAGCTTCTCCTTCACAAGGGAGATTTCACCTTTCAAGGTTATCAGCAAACCAGATAAAGAAAGAGGTCATTCCTAAGCTGTGTGCATGACCTCCTAGTAATGGGAGTGATCCATCCAGTTCCGCAGACGGAACAAGGACAGGGATTTTATTCAAATCTGTTTTTGGTTCCCAAGAAAGAGGGATCCTTCAGACCAATCTTGGATCTAAAGATCTTAAACAAATTCCTCAGAGTTCCATCATTCAAAATGGAAACTATTAGGACCATCCTACCCATGATCCAAGAGGGTCAGTACATGACCACAGTGGATGCCTACCTTCACATACCGATTCACAAAGATCATCGGTTCCTAAGGTTTGCCTTTCTAGACAGGCATTACCAATTTGTAGCTCTTCCCTTCGGGTTGGCCACTGCCCCGAGAATTTTTACAAAGGTTCTGGACTCACTTCTGGCGGTTCTAAGACCGCAAGGCATAGCGGTGGCTCCGTATCTAGACAACATCCTGATACAGGCGTCAAACTTTCAAATTGCTAAGTCTCATACAGAGATAGTTCTGGCATTTCTGAGGTCGCATGGGTGGAAAGTGAACGTGGAAAAGAGTTCTCTATCACCACTCACAAGAGTCTCCTTCCTAGGGACTCTTATAGATTCTGTAGAGATGGAAATTTACTTGACGGAGTCCAGGTTATCAAAACTTCTAAATGCTTGCCGTGTCCTTCATTACGGAGTCCAGGTTATCAAAACTTCTAAATGCTTGCCGTGTCCTTCATTCCATTCCACGTCCGTCAGTGGCTCAGTGCATGGAAGTAATCGGCTTAATGGTTGCGGCAATGGACATAGTGCCATTTGCGCGCCTGCATCTCAGACCGCTGCAATTATGCATGCTAAGTCAGTGGAATGGGGATTACTCAGATTTGTCCCCTCTACTAAATCTGGATCAAGAGACCAGAGATTCTCTTCTCTGGTGGCTTTCTCGGGTCCATCTGTCCAAGGGTATGACCTTTCGCAGGCCAGATTGGACGATTGTAACAACAGATGCCAGCCTTCTAGGTTGGGGCGCAGTCTGGAACTCCCTGAAGGCTCAGGGATCGTGGACTCAGGAGGAGAAACTCCTCCCAATAAATATTCTGGAGTTAAGAGCAATATTCAATGCTCTTCTAGCTTGGCCTCAGTTAGCAACACTGAGGTTCATCAGATTTCAGTCGGACAACATCACGACTGTGGCTTACATCAACCATCAAGGGGGAACCAGGAGTTCCCTAGCGATGTTAGAAGTCTCAAAAATAATTTGCTGGGCAGAGTACCACTCTTGCCACCTGTCAGCAATGCACATCCCAGGCATAGAGAACTGGGAGGCGGATTTTCTAAGTCGTCAGACTTTTCATCCGGGGGAGTGGGAACTCCATCCGGAGGTGTTTGCTCAACTGGTCCATCGTTGGGGCAAACGAGAACTGGATCTCATGGCGTCTCGCCAGAATGCCAAGCTTCCTTGTTACGGATCCAGGTCCAGGGACCCGGGAGCAACGCTGATAGATGCTCTAGAAGCTCCTTGGTTCTTCAACCTGGCCTATGTGTTTCCACCGTTTCCTCTGCTCCCTCGATTGATTGCCAAAATCAAACAGGAGAGAGCATCAGTGATTCTGATAGCGCCTGCGTGGCCACGCAGGACCTGGTATGCAGACCTAGTGGACATGTCATCTCTTCCACCATGGACTCTGCCTCTGAGGCAGGACCTTCTAATACAAGGTCCTTTCAATCATCCAAATCTACTTTCTCTGAGACTGACTGCATGGAGATTGAACGTTTGATTCTATCAAGGTGTGGCTTCTCCGAGTCAGTCATTGATACCTTAATACAGGCTCGGAAGCCTGTCACCAGGAAAATCTACCATAAGATATGGCGTAAATATCTTTATTGAATCCAAGAGTTACTCATGGAGTAAGGTTAGGATTCCTAGGATATTGTCCTTTCTCCAAGAGGGTTTGGACAAATGCTTATCAGCTAGTTCTTTAAAAGGACAGATCTCTGCTCTGTCTATTCTTTTGCACAAGCGTCTGGCAGAAGTTCCAGACGTCCAGGCATTTTGTCAGGCTTTGGTTAGGATTAAGCCTGTGTTTAAAACTGTTGCTCCACCGTGGAGCTTAAACTTGGTTCTTACAGTTCTTCAGGGAGTTCCGTTTGAACCCCTTCATTCCATTGATATTTAAATTTTATCTTGGAAAGTTCTGTTTTTGATGGCTATTTCCTCGGCTTGAAGAGTCTCTGAGTTATCTGCCTTACATTGTGATTCTCCTTATCTGATTTTTCATTCAGACAGGGTAGTTCTGCGTACCAAACCTGGGTTTTTACCTAAGGTGGTTTCTAACAGGAATATCAATCAAGAGATTGTTGTTCCATCATTGTGTCCTAATCCTTCTTCAAGAAGGAACGTCTTTTGCATAACCTGGACGTAGTCCGTGCCTTGAAGTTTTACTTACAGGCTACTAAAGATTTTCGTCAAACATCTGCCCTGTTTGTCGTTTACTCTGGACAGAGGAGAGGTCAAAAAGCTTCGACAACCTCTCTCTCCTTTTGGCTTCGGAGCATAATACTCTTAGCCTATGAGACTGCTGGACAGCAGCCCCCTGAAAGGATTACAGCTCATTCTACTAGAGCTGTGGCTTCCACCTGGGCCTTTAAAAATGAGGCCTCTGTTGAACAGATTTGCAAGGGTGCGACTTGGTCTTCGCTTCACACCTTTTCAAAATTTTACAAATTTGACACTTTTGCTTCTTCGGAGGCTGTTTTTGGGAGAGAGGTTCTACAGGCAGTGGTTCCTTCCGTTTAAGTTCCTGCCTTGTCCCTCCCATCATCCGTGTACTTTAGCTTTGGTATTGGTATCCCACAAGTAATGGATGATCCGTGTACTGGATACACTTAACAAGAGAAAACATAATTTATGCTTTTCTGATAAATTTATTTCTCTTGTAGTGTATCCAGTCCACGGCCCGCCCTGTCCTTTTAGGGCAGGTTTAAATTTTAATTAAACTACAGTCACCACTGCACCCTATGGTTTCTCCTTTCTCGTCTTGTTTCGGTCGAATGACTGGATATGGCAGTGAGGGGAGGAGCTATATAGCAGCTCTGCTGTGGGTGATCCTCTTGCAACTTCCTGTTGGGAAGGAGAATATCCCACAAGTAATGGATGATCCGTGGACTGGATACACTACAAGAGAAATAAATTTATCAGGTAAGCATAAATTATGTTTCTTTCATGTAATTAGCAAGAGTCCATGAGCTAGTGACGTATGGGATATACATTCCTACCAGGAGGGGCAAAGTTTCCCAAACCTCAAAATGCCTATAAATACACCCCTCACCACACCCACAATTCAGTTTTACAAACTTTGCCTCCTATGGAGGTGGTGAAGTAAGTTTGTGCTAGATTCTACGTTGATATGCGCTCCGCAGCAAGTTGGAGCCCGGTTTTCCTCTCAGCGTGCAGTGAATGTCAGAGGGATGTGAGGAGAGTATTGCCTATTTGAATGCAGTGATCTCCTTCTACGGGGTCTATTTCATAGGTTCTCTGTTATCGGTCGTAGAGATTCATCTCTTACCTCCCTTTTCAGATCGACGATATACTCTTATATATACCATTACCTCTGCTGATTTTCGTTTCAGTACTGGTTTGGCTTTCTACAAACATGTAGATGAGTGTCCTGGGGTAAGTAAATCTTATTTTCTGTGACACTCTAAGCTATGGTTGGGCACTTTATTTATAAAGTTCTAAATATATGTATTCAAACATTTATTTGCCTTGACTCAGAATGTTCAACATTCCTTATTTTCAGACAGTCAGTTTCATATTTGGGATAATGCATTTGAATCAATCATTTTTTTCTTACCTTAAAAATTTGACTTTTTTTCCCTGTGGGCTGTTAGGCTCGCGGGGGCTGAAAATGCTTCATTTTATTGCGTCATTCTTGGCGCAGACTTTTTTGGCGCAAAAAATCTTTTCTGTTTCCGGCGTCATACGTGTCGCCGGAAGTTGCGTCATTTTTTGACGTCCTTTTGCGCCAAAGATGTCGGCGTTCCGGATGTGGCGTCATTTTTGGTGCCAAAAAGCATTTAGGCACCAAATAATGTGGGCGTATTATTTGGCGCCAAAAAATATGGGCGTCGCTTTTGTCTCCACATTATTTCAGTCTCATTTTTTCTTTGCTTCTGGTTACTAGAAGCTTGTTTATTGGCATTTTTTCCCATTCCTGAAACTGTCATTTAAGGAATTTGATCAATTTTGCTTTATATGTTGTTTTTTCTCTTACATATTGCAAGATGTCTCACGTTGCATCTGAGTCAGAAGATACTTCAGGAAAATTGCTGTCTAGTGCTGGAACTACCAAAGCTAAGTGTATCTGCTGTAAACTTTTGGTAGCTATTCCTCCGGCTGTTGTTTGTATTAATTGTCATGACAAACTTGTTAAAGCAGATAATATTTCCTTTAGTAATGTACCATTGCCTGTTGCAGTTCCCTCAACATCTAAGGTGCAGAATGTTCCTGATAACATAAGAGATTTTGTTTCTGAATCCATCAAGAAGGCTATGTCTGTTATTTCTCCTTCTAGTAAACATAAAAAATCTTTTAAAACTTCTCTCTCTACAGATGAATTTTTAAATGAACATCATCATTCTGATTCTGATGACTCTTCTGGTTCAGAGGATTCTGTCTCAGAGATTGATGCTGATAAATCTTCATATTTATTTAAAATGGAATTTATTCGTTCTTTACTTAAAGAAGTACTAATTGCTTTAGAAATAGAGGATTCTGGTCCTCTTGATACTAATTCTAAACGTTTAGATAAGGTATTTAAATCTCCTGTGGTTATTCCAGAAGTTTTTCCTGTTCCTAATGCTATTTCTGAAGTAATTTCCAGAGAATGGGATAAATTGGGTAATTCATTTACTCCTTCTAAACGTTTTAAGCAATTATATCCTGTGCCGTCTGACAGATTAGAATTTTGGGACAAAATCCCTAAAGTCGATGGGGCTATTTCTACCCTTGCTAAACGTACTACTATTCCTACGTCAGATGGTACTTCGTTTAAAGATCCTTTCTAAGAAAAGCTTATCTGTGTTCAGGTAATCTTCTTAGACCTGCTATATCTTTGGCTGATGTTGCTGCAGCTTCAACTTTTTGGTTGGAGACTTTAGCGCAACAAGTAACAGATCATGATTCTCATAATATTATTCTTCTTCTTCAGCATGCTAATAATTTTATCTGTGATGCCATTTTTGATATTATCAGAGTTGATGTTAGGTTTATGTCTCTAGCTATTTTAGCTAGAAGAGCTTTATGGCTTAAAATTTGGAATGCTGATATGGCTTCTAAATCAACTCTACTTTCCATTTCTTTCCAGGGTAACAAATTATTTGGTTCTCAGTTGGATTCCATTATCTCAACTGTTACTGGTGGGAAAGGAACTTTTTTACCACAGGATAAAAAATCTAAGGGTAAAAACAGGGCTAATAATAGTTTTCGTTCCTTTCGTTTCAACAAAGAACAAAAGCCTGATCCTTCATCCTCAGGAGCAGTTTCAGTTTGGAAACCATCTCCAGTCTGGAATAAATCCAAGCCTTCTAGAAAGGCAAAGCCTGCTTCTAAGTCCACATGAAGGTGCGGCCCTCATTCCAGCTCAGCTGGTAGGGGGCAGGTTACGTTTTTTCAAAGAAATTTGGATCAATTCTGTTCACAATCTTTGGATTCAGAACATTGTTTCAGAAGGGTACAGAATTGGTTTCAAGATGAGACCTCCTGCAAAGAGATTTTTTCTTTCCCGTGTCCCAGTAAATCCAGTGAAAGCTCAAGCATTTCTGAATTGTGTTTCAGATCTAGAGTTGGCTGGAGTAATTATGCCAGTTCCAGTTCTGGAACAGGGGATGGGGTTTTATTCAAATCTCTTCATTGTACCAAAGAAGGAGAATTCCTTCAGACCAGTTCTGGATCTAAAAATATTGAATCGTTATGTAAGGATACCAACGTTCAAAATGGTAACTGTAAGGACTATCTTGCCTTTTGTTCAGCAAGGGCATTTTATGTCCACAATAGATTTACAGGATGCATATCTGCATATTCCAATTCATCCAGATCATTATCAGTTCCTGAGATTCTCTTTTCTGGACAAGTATTACCAGTTTGTGGCTCTGCCGTTTGGCCTAGCTACAGCTCCAAGAATTTTTACAAAGGTTCTCGGTGCCCTTCTGTCTGTAATCAGAGAACAGGGTATTGTGGTATTTCCTTATTTGGACGATATCTTGGTACTTGCTCAGTCTTTACATTTAGCAGAATCTCATACGAATTGACTTGTGTTGTTTCTTCAAGATCATGGTTGGAGGATCAATCCACCAAAAAGTTCATTGATTCCTCAGACAAGGGTAACCTTTCTGGGTTTCCAGATAGATTCAGTGTCCATGACTCTGTCTTTAACAGACAAGAGACGTCTAAAATTGTTTTCAGCTTGTCGAAACCTTCAGTCACAATCATTCCCTTCGGTAGCCTTATGCATGGAAATTCTAGGTCTTATGACTGCTGCATCGGACGCGATCCCCTTTGCTCGTTTTCACATGCGACCTCTTCAGCTCTGTATGCTGAATCAGTGGTGCAAGGATTACACAAAGATATCTCAATTAATATCTTTAAAACCGATTGTACGACACTCTCTAACGTGGTGGACAGATCACCATCGTTTAATTCAGGGGGCTTCTTTTGTGCTTCCGACCTGGACTGTAATTTCAACAGATGCAAGTCTCACAGGTTGGGGAGCTGTGTGGGGATCTCTGACGGCACAAGGAGTTTGGGAATCTCAGGAGGTGAGATTACGATCAATATTTTGGAACTCCGTGCAATTTTCAGAGCTCTTCAGTCTTGGCCTCTTCTGAAGAGAGAATCGTTCATTTGTTTTCAGACAGACAATGTCACTACTGTGGCATACATCAATCATCAAGGAGGGACTCACAGTCCTCTGGCTATGAAAGAAGTATCTCGAATTCTGGTTTGGGCGGAATCCAGCTCCTGTCTAATCTCTGCGGTTCATATCCCAGGTATAGACAATTGGGAAGCGGATTATCTCAGTCGCCAAACGTTGCATCCGGGCGAATGGTCTCTTCACCCAGAGGTTTTTCTTCAGATTGTTCAAATTTTCAGAAATAGATCTGATGGCGTCTCATCTAAACAAGAAACTTCCCAGGTATCTGTCCAGATCCCGGGATCCTCAGGCGGAAGCAGTGGATGCATTATCACTTCCTTGGAAGTATCATCCTGCTTATATCTTTCCGCCTCTAGTTCTTCTTCCAAGAGTAATCTCCAAGATTCTGAAGGAATGCTCGTTTGTTCTGCTGGTAGCTCCGGCATGGCCTCACAGGTTTTGGTATGCGGATCTTGTCCGGATGGCCTCTTGCCATCCGTGGACTCTTCCGCTACGACCAGACCTTCTGTCGCAAGGTCCTTTTTTCCATCAGGATCTCAAATCCTTAAATTTAAAGGTATGGAGATTGAACGCTTGATTCTTGGTCAAAGAGGTTTCTCTGACTCTGTCCATGAGCTAGTGTCTTTATTTTATCCCTCCCTCTCTAGTGACTCTTGCGTGGAAAGATCCACATCTTGGGTAATCATTATCCCATACGTCACTAGCTCATGGACTCTTGCTAATTACATGAAAGAAAACATAATTTATGTAAGAACTTACCTGATAAATTCATTTCTTTCAAATTAACAAGAGTCCATGAGGCCCCCCCTTTTTTTGGGGTGGTTATGATTTTTGTATAAAGCACAATTATTCCAATTCCTTATTTTATATGCTTTCGCACTTTTTTATCACCCCACTTCTTGGCTATTCGTTAAACTGAATTGTGGGTGTGGTGAGGGGTGTATTTATAGGCATTTTGAGGTTTGGGAAACTTTGCCCCTCCTGGTAGGAATGTATATCCCATACGTCACTAACTCATGGACTCTTGCTAATATGAAAGAAATGAATTTATCAGGTAAGTTCTTACATAAATTATGTTTTTTTGTTTGTTTTCAATTAAAATTGTTTGATTCACATTTAATCATCACGATAGGTCAATGTATGAAAGGATCAAACCATATATGTTTTATTGTTTCTGGTTATACTTAAAAAATTATCACTCAAGGTCTTTGGTTTTGAAATAGAGCTTATGTGACATAATAATAACCCAATTACTATGTGATTTAGTTAATTTATCATTTCAATTATGTAATTTATCTTGGTTACAAATGTATTTGGTCATTTAATTTATACCATTGTCAAAAGGTTTACCTATCCTCTTATGTATACAAACTTGTAATTTGTATTTATGCATTTTCTTTTCTTTCATCTAATTGGCAAGAGTCCATGAGCTAGTGACGTATGGGATATACAATCCTACCAGGAGGGGGAAAGTTTCCCAAACCTCAAAATGCTTACACCCCTCACCACACCCTCAAGTGAAGTAAGTTTGTGCTAAGATTTCTACGTTGACATGCGCTTCTCAGCATTTTGATGCCTGATTCCTCTCAGAGTACAGCGAATGTCAGAGGGACGTGGAGAGTATTACCGATTGAATGCAGTGATTTCCCTAACGGGGGTCTATTTCATAGGTTCTCTGTTATCGGTCGTAGAGATTCATCTCCTACCTCCCTTTTCAGATCGACGATATACTCTCATATACCATTACCTTTACTGATAACTGTTTCAGTACTGGTTTTGCTATCTGCTATATGTGGATGGGTGTCTTTGGTAAGTATGTTTTTATTTCTTAAGACAAGTGGTTTAGCACTTTATGCATTTATATAAAGTTCTAAATATATGTATTGTACTTATATTTGCCATGAGTCAGGTTCATGTATTTCCTTTTGCAGATTGTCAGTTTCATATTTGGGAAAGTTAATATTGAGAAATATTTTTCTTACCTGGGGTTTAGTCTTTTTTTTTTTTTTTCTTTTCAATTGACTACTTGTTTTAATTTGCGGGCTGTTTTAGGCTTGCGGGTGCGCTAAATGCTACACTTTATTGCGTCATTCTTGGCGCGAGAATTTTTGGGAGCGAAAAGCACGTCCCTTAACGCAAGTTCATCATTTCCGGCGTCATCATTGACACAGGGGTTCACACAGGGTTGCGTTGTTAGTGACGCGAGTGTGTCATTTCCGGACATGATTGGCGCCAAAAAATTTTCCAGTTACGTTGTGCGTCATACTTGGCGCCAAACTTTTTTCATTATTTATTGCCCCATTGCTTTTGCCTCTTGCATTTTTCTAAGTCAGAGGGCTATGCTGTTTGCATTTTTTACCATTCCTGAAACTGTCATATAAGGAAATAGATAATTTATATGTTGTTTTATCTTTTACATTCTGCAAGATGTCTCAACCTGATCCTGCCTCAGAAGTATCTGCTGGAACTTTGCTGCCTGACATCGGTTCTACCAAAGCTAAGTGCATTTGTTGTAAAATTGTGGAGATTATATTGCCTAATGTCATTTGTATTAGTTGTCATGATAAAATTTTACATGCAGATAGAGTGTCCATCTGTAATAGTACATTACCGGTTGCAGTTCCTTCAACTTCTAATGTACATGATATACCTGTGAATTTCTTCTACTAGATACGATGAGTCCACGGATTCATCCTTTACTTGTGGGATATTATCCTCCTGCTAACAGGAAGTGGCAAAGAGCACCACAGCAGAGCTGAATATAGAGCTCCTCCCTTCTCTCCACCCCCAGTCATTCTCTTTGCCTATACTAGTAATAGGAAGAGGTAAAGTGAAAGAGGTGTTAAAATGATAGTTTTTATTTTCTTCAATCAAGATTTTTTTGTTTTAAATGGTACCGGTGAGTACTATTTTTCCTCAGGCAGCATATGGAAGAAGAATTCTGCCTGTAGGTTGATGATCTTAGCAGTTGTCACTAAGATCCAGATGAGTTCCCACAGAATGGCTGAGGAGTACTAGAGAAGCTTCAGTGTGGGTAATGTTTTCATGCTACACGCATTGAGGTATGTTTAGTCATTTACTTCTGAAGAGACTGTGATATTTCAGAACAGGCTGACATAGTTCCCATGAGGGAAGGGGTAAGCAGTAAACCTATAGATAGAAGGGGTATTACTGGAGACCTGTGTGTGAATCGTTTATGGGCTAAATGCAGTAAGATAATGATGGCTGCATGGTTAGACACTGGGGCAGCATAATGTTTTTATTGGCACAAACGGTTTTATAATCACTGGTGCTGGGCATTGTGCTGGGGGTTTCACTTGGCTTATTGTACTTTTAGGATACTTAGACCCACATGGCTAGTTACTATACCGCTTCATTGCGTTTTTTTGAGTCTGAGAGTACATCGCATATGGTGGGCGGGGCCTAATTTTCATGCCTCAGATGCGCAGTTGATCTTCACGGAAGGCAGCAAACTTCAGCTTCGGTTGGGCCCAAACTAGAGAGATAGGCTACCGGAGTCATAGTGAGACTTGTCAGACCCCTGAGGGCAGGTAGGCGCCACCGCAGAGCTGTGGCGAGGTGCAGGGGGTTGTTAAGTTGTTTTTCATAACGTTTTGGGAATAACGTTTTTTTCTTAGAGGGTTAATTTGTCCCTTACTTGTGGTGCAATATTAGGCTACAATATAAAAAAAGGATATATGCTAAAACGTTATAGCATTTTGAAGCAGATTTGCAAGGATTGTGCGCTTTTTTTACTCTTAAAGGCGCAGTACCGTTTTTCAAACTTGGTGTTTTTTTCAATAAATAAAGTGTTTTCAATACTTTTTGTGGTTATTATTAGCCTGTTCAACATGTTTGTCATTGAGGAAAGTCAATGCTCTATGTGTTTAGAAGACATGGTGGAAATCCCACTTACATTGTGTCCCTCTTGTACTGAAAGGGCCTTACATTGCAAAGAACATATTTTAGGTGATAAAAGTATGTCTAAGGATGATTCTCAGTCTGAAGAAAATCAGGTTATGCCATCCAATTCTCCCCATGTGTCACAACCTTTAACGCCTACTCAAGCGATGCCAAGTACTTCTAGTGCATCTAATTCTTTTATTCTGCAAGATATGGCTGCAGTTATTTCTACTACGCTTACAGAGGTATTATCTAAACTGCCAGGTTTACAGGGTAAGCGCAGTAGGTCCGGTATTAAGGTAAATGCTGAGCCCTCTGATGCTTTATTGGCCATTTCCGATGTACCCTCACAGTGTTCTGATTTGGGGGTCGGGGAATTGCTGTCTGAGGGAGAGCTTTCAGATTCAGGAAATGTGTTACCTCAGACAGATTCGGACGTGATGTCCTTTAAATTTAAGCTTGAGCACCTCCGCCTGTTACTCCGGGAGGTTTTAGCGACTCTGGATGATTGTGACCCTATTGTGATACCACCAGAGAAATTAAGTAAGATGGATAAATATCTACTTACACTGATGTTTTTCCAGTCCCTAAAAGAATTTCGGACATTGTTACAAAGGAATGGGATAGACCAGGCATTCCGTTCCCTCCCCCTCCTAATTTTAAGAAAATGTTTCCCATATCTGACACCATTCGGGATTCTTGGTAAACGGTCCCTAAGGTGGAGGGAGCTATTTCTACCTTAGCTAAGCATACAACTATACCTATTGAGGACAGTTGTGCTTGCATCATTGATTCGTCAATGGGGCACACCGGAATTGGATCTGATGGCATCTCGTCAGAATGCCAAACTTCCTCATTACGGGTCCAGGTCAATGGATCCCCAAGCTGTACTGATAGATGCTCTAGCAGTACCTTGGTCGTTCAACCTGGCTTATGTGTTTCCACCATTTCCTCTCCTGCCTCGTGTGATTGCGAGAATCAAACAGGAGAGAGCTTCGGTAATCCTAATAGCGCCTGCATGGCCACGCAGGACTTGGTATGCGGATCTAGTGGACATGTCCTCTCTGCCACAGTGGAAACTTCTGTTGAGACAGGACCTTCTCATTCAAGGTCCATTCCAACATCCAAATCTAAATTATCTGCAGCTGACTGCCTGGAGATTGAACGCTTGATCTTATCTAAGCGGGGATTCTCTGAGTCGGTCATTGATACTTTGATTCAGGCTCGCAAGCCAGTCACTAGAAAGATTTACCATAAGATATGGCGTAAATATCTTTTTTGGTGCGTATCCAAGGGCTACTCATTCAGTAGGGTTAGGATTCCTAGGATTTTGTCCTTTCTCCAAGAAGGATTGGAGAAGGGGTTATCAGCTAGTTCCTTAAAGGGACATATTTCTGCTTTGTCAATTCTACTACATAAGCGTCTAGCAGATGTCCCAGACGTTCAGTCTTTTTGTCAGGCTTTAATTAGAATCAAGCCTGTATTTAAACCTATTGCTCCGCCATAGAGTTTAAATTTAGTTCTTAATGTTCTTCAAGGGGTTCAGTTTGAACCCATGCATTCCATAGATATTAAGCTTTTATCTTGGAAAGTTTTGTTTTTAGTTGCTATCTCTTCTGCTCGAAGAGTTTCTGAGCTTTCTGTGTTACAATGTGATTCACCTTATCTTATATTCTATTCTGATAAGGTGGTTTTACATACTAAACCTGGATTCCTTCCTAAGGTTGTTTCAAAGAAGAATATTAATCAGGAAATTTTTGTTCCTTTTTTGTGTCCTAATCCTTCTTCTAAGAAGGAGCGTCTGTTACATAACTTGGATTTGGTTTTACTTACAAGCAACCAAGGATTTCCGTCAAACATCTTCTCTATTTGTTGTTTATTCTGGAAAGCGTAGGGGTCAAAAAGCTACGGCTGCCTCTCTTTCTTTTTGGCTGAAAAGCATCATCCGCCTGGCATTTGAGACTGCTGGACAGCAGCCTCCTGAAAGGATTACGGCTCATAATTGTACTAGATTTGTAAGGCTGCGACTTGGTCCTCCCTTCATACTTTTTCCAAATTTTCCAAATTTGATACTTTTGCTTCTTCTGAGGCTGTTTTTTTTTCGGAGAAAAGTTCCTCAAGCAGTGGTGCCTTCCGTTTAGGTATCTGTCTTGTCCCTCCCGTTCATCTGTGTCCTGTTGCTTTGGTATTGTATCCCACAAGTAAGGATGAATCCGTGGACTCGTTGTATCTAGTAGAAGAAAAGGAAATGTATGCTTACCTGATAAATTGATTTCTTCTACGATACGACGAGTGCACGGCCCTCCCTCTTTTTTTAGACAGATTATATTTTTTCAAAACTTCAATCACCTCTGCACGCTTTTCTTTTCTCTTCCTATACCTTGGGTCGAATGACTGGGGGTGGAGAGAAGGGAGGAGCTATATATACAGCTCTGCTGTGGTGCTCTTTGCCACTTCTTGTTAGCAGGAGGATAATATCCCACAAGTAAGGATGAATCCGTGGACTCGTCGTATCGTAGAAGAAATCAATTTATCAGGTAAGCATAAATTTCCTTTTTAAATAATTTGTTACTGATTATATTCAGAGGCTTTGTCTGCATTTCCACCTTCTAATAATCGTAAGAGGTCTTTTAAAACTTCTCATAAAGTTGATGAAATTTCAAATGACCGACAACATAATGAATTATCCACTTCTGATGAGGATCTATCCGATTCAGAAGATCCTTCCTCAGACATTGACACTGCCAAATCTTCTTATTTTATTTAAATTAGAGTATATGCATTCTTTGTTAAAATAAGTGTTAATTACTTTGGATATTGAGGAAGCTAGTCCTCTTGATATTAAAACCAGTAAACGTTTAAATGCTGTTTTTAAACCTATTGTGGTTACTACAGAGGTTTTTCCTATTCCTGATGCTATTTCTGACAGGATTTCTAAGGAATGGAATAAGCCAGGTACTCCTTTTAATCCCTCTGCAAGGTTTAAAAAAATTGTATCCTTTACCAGCGGTTGCAATAGAATTTTGGGAAAAGATCCCCAAAGTTGATTGGGGCTATTTCTACTCTTGCTAAACGAACCACTATTCCTATGGAAGATAGTACTTCCTTTAAAAATCCTTTAGATAGGAAGCTTGAATCTTATCTAAGGAAAGCCTATTTATATTCAGGTCATCTTCTTAGGCCTGCAATTACTTTGGCTGATGTTGCAGCTGCTTCAACTTTTTGGTTGGAGAATTTAGCGCAACATGAATTGGATTCTGACACATCTAGCATTGTTCGCTTACTGCAACATGCTAATCATTTTATTTGTTATGCCATTTTTGATATTATCAAAATTGATGTTAGATCCATGTCTTTAGCTATTTTAGCTAGAAGAGCTTTGTGGCTTAAATCTTGGAATGCTGATATGACATCTAAGTCTAGATTATTATCTCTTTCTTTCCAAGGTAATAATTTATTTGGTTCTCAGTTGGATTCTATTATTTCAACTGTTACTGGAGGAAAGGGTTTTCTCCAACATTGGTATGTCCGGTCCACGGCGTCATCCATTACTTGTGGGAATATTCTCTTCCCCAACAGGAAATGGCAAAGAGCACAGCAAAAGCTGCCCATATAGCCCCTCCTCAGGCTCCGCCCCCCAGTCATTCTCTTTGCCGCTCTGAACAAGTAGCATCTCCACGGAGATGGTGAAGAGTATGTGGTGTTTAGTTGTAGTTTTTTATTCTGCTATCAAGAGTTAGTTATTTTAAAATAGTGCCGGTTTGTACTATTTACTCTAAAACAGAAAGGGATGAAGAGTTCTGTTTAAAAGAGGAGTATGATTTTAGCAGCAGTAACTAAAATCGATTGCTGTTCCCACGCAGGACTGTTGAGCCCAGAGAACTTCAGTTGGGGGGAACAGTTTGCAGACTTTTCTGCTTAAGGTATGACTAGTCCATTTTCTAACAAGACTGTGTAATGCTAGAAGACTGTCATTTTCCCTCTTGGGGATCGGTAAGCCATTTTCTTAGACTCTTAACAGAATGAGGCTTATTATGGGCTATACACTGGTTGACACTCTTGTGGGCTAAATCGATTGCTTTATTTAAGTTTTTTATGAAGTTTGAAGTGATTTCTAAAACTTTTATTGTTGGGGAACGTTTTTTAGGCGCCAGCCAGTCGTTTAGACACCTTTCCAGTCAGGAAGGGCCTTTCACTATAGTAGGCAGAGCCTCATTTTCGCACCATAATTGCGCAGTTTCTTTTGGATGCAGTGCATGCAGCTGCATGTGAGAGGGTCTGGTGATCATTGAAAACGTTCCTAGAAGGCTTAATTTGGTATCGTATAATCCCTAAGGACAGGTGAAGTCGCAGCAAACGCTGTGGCTGGGACTGTAGTGGGGTTAAAAATTGTTAATTAATTAAACGGCTCCGTTTTCCTCATTTAAGGGGTTAAAAGCTTGCAAATTGGGGTGCAATACTTTAAAAGCATTAAGACACTGTGGTGAAAATTTGGTAAAGATTGGATATTTCCTTCATAGTTTTTCACACATTCAGAAATAAAGTGTGCTCTGTTTAACATTTAAAGAGACAGTAACGGTTTTGTTTAAAAACGTTTTTTTTTGCATTATTAGCCTGTTTAAGCCTGTCTAACATGTCTGTACCTTCAGATAGAACATGTTCTGTATGTATGGAGGCCAAGGTGGTCCCCCCTTCAAATGTATGCGATAATTGTGCCATGGCGTCCAGACAAAGTAAGGACAGTACTGTCACATTTAATAAGGTTGCCCAAAATGATTCCTCAAGTGAAGGTAGTGGGGATAGTTCTTCATCCTCTCCTTCTGTGTCAACACCAGTTATGCCCGCGCAGGCGACCCCTAGTACATCTAGCGCGCCAATGCTTGTTACTATGCAACAATTAACGGCAGTAATGGATAATTCCATAGCTAATATTTTATCCAAAATGCCAGCATTTCAAAGAAAGCGTGATTGCTAAAAGGGTGGCGGACATAGTAAATAAGGAGTGGGAGAAACCAGGCATACCTTTTGTCCCACCTCCTATATTTAAGAAATTGTTCCCCATGGTCGACCCAAGGAAGGACACATGGCAAACAGTCCCTAAGGTTGAGGGGGCAGTTTCTACACTAGCCAAACGCACGACTATTCCCATTGAGGACAATTGTGCTTTCAAAGATCCTATGGATAAAAAATTGGAGGGTTTGCTTAAAAAGATTTTTGTTCAGCAAGGTTACCTCCTCCAACCAATTTCGTGCATTATTCCTGTCACTACGGCGGCGTGTTTCTGGTTCGATGAACTAGAAAAGTCGCTTAATATGGAGACTCCATTTGAGGAAGTCATGGACAGAATTCACGCACTTAAGTTAGCTAATTCCTTTATTTTAGATGCCGCTTTGCAATTAGCGAGATTAGCGGCGAAAAATTCAGGGTTTGCAATTGTGGCGCGCAGAGCGCTCTGGCTGAAGTCTTGGTCGGCGGATGTATCTTCCAAGACAAAATTGCTTAATATCCCTTTCAAAGGTAAGACCCTTTTTGGGCCAGAATTGAAAGAAATTATTTCAGACATCACTGGGGGGAAGGGCCATGTCCTCCCACAGGATAGGCCTTTCAAGGCTAAGAATAAGTCCAATTTTCGTTCCTTTCGTAATTTCAGGAACGGACCGGCCTCTAACTCGGCAGCCTCTAGTCAAGAGGGTAACGCTTCCCAGGCTAAACCAGCTTGGAAACCAATGCAAGGGTAAACAGGCCAAGAAGCCTGCTGCTGCTACCAAGACAGCATGAAGGGGTAGCCCCCGATCCGGGACCGGATCTAGTAGGGGGCAGACTCTCTCTATGCTCAGGCTTGGGCAAGAGATGTTCCGGATCCCTGGGCACTAGAAATAGTCTCTCAGGGTTATCTGCTAGAATTCAAGGAACTTCCTCCAAGGGGAAGGTTCCACATGTCTCACTTATCTTCAAACCAAATAAAGAGACAGGCATTCTTACATTGTGTAGAAGACCTGTTAAAGATGGAAGTGATACACCCAGTTCCAGCTGGAACAAGGTCAGGGGTTTTACTCAAACCTGTTTGTAGTTCCCAAAAAAGAAGGAACCTTCAGACCAATTCTGGATTTAAAAATTCTAAACAAATTTCTCAGAGTTCCATCGTTCAAAATGGAAACCATTCGAACAATTTTACCTACAATCCAGGAGGGTCAATATATGACTACCGTGGATTTAAAGGATGCGTACCTACATATTCCTATCCAAAAAGATCATCATCAGTTCCTAAGGTTCGCCTTTCTGGACAAACATTACCAGTTCGTGGCTCTTCGGTTCGGTTTAGCCACTGCTCCCAGAATTTTCACAAAGGTGCTAGGGTCCCTTCTGGCGGTTCTAAGACCGAGGGGCATTGCAGTGGCACCTTATCTAGACGACATTCTAATTCAAGCGTCGTCTCTTTCCAAGGCAAAGGCTCATACAGACATTGTTCTAGCCTTTCTCAGATCTCACGGGTGGAAGGTGAACGTAGAAAAGAGTTACCTGTCTCAGTCAACAAGAGTTCCCTTTTTGGGAACAATAAAAGATTCTTTAGAAATGAAGATCTTCCTGACAGAAGTCAGAAAGTCAAAGCTTCTAAACGCTTGTCAAGTTCTTCACTCTATTCTGCAGCCTTCCATAGCTCAGTGCATGGAAGTAGTAGGATTGATGGTTGCAGCAATGGACATAGTTACTTTTGCTCAAATTCATCTAAGACCATTACAACTGTGCATGCTCAATCAGTGAAATGGGGACTATGCAGACTTGTCTCCACAGATTCAAGTAGACCAGGTGACCAGAGACTCACTCCGTTGGTGGTTGACTCAGGATCACCTGTCTCAGGGAATGAGTTTCTGCAGACCAGAGTGGGTCATTGTCACGACCGGCGCCAGTCTATTAGGCTGGGGCGCGGTCTGGGATTCCCTGAAAGCTCAGGGTCTATGGTCTCGGGAAGAGTCTCTTCTTTCGATAAACATCCTGGAACTGAGAGCGATATTCATTGCTCTCCGGGCTTGGCCTCAACTAGCGAAGGCCGGATTCATAAGATTCCAGTCAGACAACATGACGACTGTAGCTTACATCAACCATCAGGGAGGAACAAGGAGTTCCTTGGCGATGAGAGAGGTATCCAAGATCATCAAATGGGCGGAGGATCAGTCCTGCCATCTATCTGCAATTCACATCCCAGGAGTAGACAACTGGGAAGTGGATTATCTGAGTCGTCAGACTTTCCCATCTGGGGGAGTGGGAACCCCACCCGGAGGTCTTTGCCCAGTTGACTCAATTATGGGGCATTCCAGACATGGATCTGATGGCGTCTCGTCAGAACTTCAAGGTTCCTTGCTACGGGTCCAGATCAAGGGATCCCAAGGCGACTCTAGTGGATGCATTAGTTGCGCCTTGGTCGTTCAACCTAGCTTATGTGTTTCCACCGTTCCCTCTCCTTCCCAGGCTCGTAGCCAGGATCAAACAGGAGAAGGCCTCTGTGATTCTGATAGCTCCTGCGTGGCCGCGCAGGACTTGGTATGCAGACCTGGTGAATATGTCATCGGCTCCACCTTGGAAGCTACCTTTGAGACAGGATCTTCTAGTACAAGGTCCATTCGAACATCCAAATCTAGTTTCTCTGCAGCTGACTGCTTGGAAATTGAACGCTTGATTTTATCCAAGCGTAGGTTTTCAAATTCAGTGATAGATACTCTGGTTCAACCAGAAAACCTGTGACTAGAAAGATTTACCATAAAATATGGAAAAAATATATCTGTTGGTGTGAATCCAAGGGATTCTCCTGGAGTAAGATTAAAATTCCTAAGATTCTCTCCTTTCTCCAATAGGGTTTGGATAAAGGGTTGTCAGCGAGTTCTCTAAAAGGACAGATTTCTGCTTTATCCGTGTTGTTACACAAACGACTGGCAGCTGTGCCAGATGTACAAGCTTTTGTACAGGCTTTGGTCAGAATCAAGCCTATTTACAGACCCATGACTCCTCCTTGGAGTCTAAATTTTGTTCTTTCAGTTCTTCAAGGGGTTCCGTTTGAACCTTTACATTCCATAGATATCAAATTACTATCTTGGAAAGTTCTGTTTTTGGTTGCTATTTCTTCTGCTAGAAGAGTTTCTGAATTATCTGCTTTGCAGTGTGATCCACCTTATCTAGTGTTCCATTCAGATTAGGTTGTTTTGCGTACTAAACCTGGTTTTCTTCCAAAAGTAGTTTCCAACAAGAATATTAACCAGGAAATAGTTGTTCCTTCTCTGTGTCCAAATCCAGTTTCAAAGAAGGAACGTTTGTTACACAATTTAGATGTGGTCCGTGCTTTAAAGTTCTATTTAGACGCAACAGAGGATTTCAGGCAAACTTCATCCTTATTTGTTGTTTATTCTGGTAAAAGGAGAGGACAAAAAGCTACTGCTACCTCTCTTTCTTTCTGGCTGAAAAGCATCATCCGATTGGCTTATGAGACTGCCGGACGGCAGCCTCCTGAACGAATCACAGCTCACTCTACTAGGGCTGTGGCTTCCACATGGGCCTTCAAGAACGAGGCTTCTGTTGATCTGATATGTAAGGCAGCGACTTGGTCTTCTCTGCACACTTTTGCCAAATTCTAGAAATTTGATACTTATGCTTCTTCGGAGGCTATTTTTGGGAGAAAGGTTTTGCAAGCCGTGGTGCCTTCCGTTTAGGTAACCTGATTTGCTCCCTCCCTTCATTGGTATTGGTTCCCACAAGTAATGGATGATGCCGTGGACCGGACACACCAATGTTGGAGAAAACAGAATTTATGCTTACCTGATAAATTACTTTCTCCAACGGTGTGTCCGGTCCACGGCCCGCCCTGGTTTTTTAATCAGGTTTGAAAAATGTCTTTCTCTATACACTACAGTCACCACGGCACCCTATAGTTTCTCCTTTTTTTCTCCTAACCGTCGGTCGAATGACTGGGGGGCGGAGCCTGAGGAGGGGCTATATGGGCAGCTTTTGCTGTGCTCTTTGCCATTTCCTATTGGGGAAGAGAATATTCACACAAGTAATGGATGACGCCGTGGACCGGACACACCGTTGGAGAAAGTAATTTATCAGGTAAGCATAAATTCTGTTTTTTTCTGCCTCAGGATAAAAAACCTAAGGGCAAATCTAAGGCTTCTAATCGTTTTTGTTCCTTTCGTCAAAATAAGGAACAAAAACCTAATCCTTCCCTCAAGGAATCTGTTTCCAATTGGAAGCCTTCCTCAAATTGGAATAAATCCAAGCCTTTCAAGAAACCAAAGTCAGCCCCTAAGTCCACATGAAGGTGTGGCCCTCATTCCAGCACATCTGGTAGGGGGCAGATTTAAGGTTTTTCAAGGATGCTTGGATAAATTCTGTTCAAAATCAATGGATTCAGAGCATTGTCTCTCAGGGGGTACCGAATTGGATTCAGAGTAAAACCTCCTGTGTGGAAATTTTTTCTCTCACGCATCCCAGTGAATCCAGTAAAAGCTCAGGCTTTCCTGAAGTGTGTTTCAGATCTGGAGTTTTCAGGGGTAATCATGCTGGTTCCTTTTCAGGAACAAGGCCTGGGGTTTTATTCAAATCTATTCATTGTCCCAAAGAAAGAAAATTCATTCAGACCAGTTCTGGATCTGAAAATTTTGAATCGTTATGTAAGAGTACCAACTTTCAAGATGGTAACTATAAGGACTATTCTGCCTTTTGTTCAGCAAGGACATTATATGTCTACAATAGACTCGCAGGATACTTACCTTCATATTCTGATTCATCCAGAACTTTATCAGTTTCCTGAGATTCTCTTTTCTAGACAAGCATTACCAATTTGTTGCTCTTCCATTTGGCCTAGCAACAGCTCCAAGAATCTTTTCAAAGGTTCTGGGTTCCCTACTCTCTGTAATCAGAGAACAGGGTATTGCAGTGTTTCCTTATTTGGATGATATCTTGGTACTAGCTCAGTCTTTACGTTCTGCAGAATCTCACACAAATCAACTTGTGTTTATTTCTTTGAAAACATGGTTGGAGGATCAATTTACCAAAAAGTTTTTTGATTCCTCAGACAAGGGTCACCTTTTTAGGTTTCCAGATAGATTCAGTGTCCATGACTCTGTTTCTAACAGACAAGAGACGTTTTGAAATTTGTTCCAGCTTATCGGTACCTTCAGTCTCAGTCCTTCCCTTCAGTGGCTATGTGCATGGAAATTTTAGGTCTCGTGACTGCAGCATCGGACGCAATTCCTTTTGCTTGTTTTCACATGAGACCTCTACAGTTTTGCATGCTGAATCAATGGTGCCAGGATTATACAAAGATATCACAATTAATATCCTTAAATCCCAATGTTCTCTGACGTGGTAGTTAAATCACCAGCGTTTAGTTCAAGGGGCCTCTTTTGTTCGGCCAACCTGGACTGTGGTCACAACAGATGCAAGTCTTTCAGGTTGGGGAGCTGTCTGGGGATCTCTGACAGCACAGGGAGTTTGGAAATCTCAAGAGGCGAGATTACCAATCAGTATTTTAGAACTCAGAGCTCTTCAGTTTTGGCCTCTGTTGAAGAGAGAACTGTTCATTTGTTTTCAGACAGACAATATCACAACTGTGGCATATGTCAATCATCAGGGTGGAACTCACAGTCCCCAAGCTATGAAAGAAGTATCTTGGATACTTGTTTGGGCGGAATCCAGCTCTTGTCTAATTTCTGCGGTTCATATGCCAGGTGTAGACAATTGGGAATTATCTCAGCCGTCAGACTTTACATCCAGGGGAGTGGTCTCTCCATCCGGATGTGTTTTCTCAGATTGTTCAGATATGGGGTCTTCCAGAAATAGATCTGATGGCCTCTCATCTAAACAAGAAACTTCCCAGATACCTGTCCAGGTCCAGGGATTCTCAGGCGGAAGCAGTGGATGCGCTGACACTTCCTTGGTGTTATCAACTGCTTATATCTTCCCGCCTCTAGTTCTTCTTCCAAGAGTGATCTCCAAAATCATCATGGAACAATCATTTGTGTCGCTGGAGGCTCCAGCAGGGCCCCACAGGTTTTGGTATGCGGTTCTTGTTCGGATGTCCAGTTGCCAACCTTGGCCACTTCCGTTAAGGCCGTACCTACTGTCTCAAGGTCTGTTTTTTCCATCAGGATCTCAAATTATTAAATTTGAAGGTATGGAAATTGAACGCTTAGTATTAAGTCATAGAGGTTTCTTTGACTCAGTAATTAATACTATGTTACAAGCTCGTAAATCTGTCTCTAGGAAGATTTATTATCGAGTTTGAAAGATTTACATTTCATGGTGTTCTCATAAATTCTCTTGGCATTCTTTTAGAATTCCTAGAATTTTACAGTTTCTCCAGGATGGTTTGGATAGGGGGTTGTCTGCAAGTTCCTTGAAGGGACAAATCTCTGCTCTTTCAGTTTTATTTCACAGAAAGATTGCTAAACTTCCTGATATTCACTGTTTTGTACAGGCTTTAGTTTGTATTAAGCCCGTCATTAAATCAATTTCTCCTCCTTGGAGTCTTAATTTGGTTTTGAAGGCGTTACAGGCTCCTCCGTTTGAGCCTATGCACTCTTGGACATTAAACTACTTTCTTGGAAAGTGTTGTTCCTTTTGGCCATCTCTTCTGCTAGAAGAGTGTCTGAGCTATCTCCTTTTTGATTTTTCATCAGGATAAGGCGGTTTTGCGGACTTCATTTGAATTTTTTACCTAAGGTTGTGGAATTCTAACAACCATTAGTAGAGAAATTGTTGTCCCTTCCTTGTGTCCTAATCCTAAGAATCCTTTGGAAAGATCCTTACATTCTTTGGATGTGGTAAGAGCTTTGAAATATTATGTTGAAGCTACTAAAGATTTCAGGAAGACTTCTAGTCTATTTGTTATATTTTCTGGTCCTAGGAAAGGTCAGAAGGCCTCTGCTATTTTCCTTGGCTTCTTGGTTAAAGCTTTTGATTCTTCGAGCTTATTTGGAGTCTGGTCAAGCCCCGCCTCAGAGAATTACAGCTCATTCCTACTCGATCAGTCTCCACTTCGTGGGCTTTTAAGAATGAAAACTTCAGTTGATCAGATTTTGCAAAGCAGCGACTTGGTCCTCTTTGCATACCTTTACTAAATTGTACCGTTTGATGTATTTGCTTCTTCTGAAGCAGTTTTTTGGTAGAAAAGGTCTTCAGGCAGCTGTTTCAGTTTGATTCTTCTGCTGATGTTTTAAGTTTTTCTTTTTCTTCATGAGAATAACTTATATTTTTTTGGTTGTGGATTAATTTTTCAGCATATGGCTGTTTAGTTTTATTTTTATCCCTCCCTCTCTAGTGACTCTTGCGTCACTAGCTCATGGACTCTTGCCCAATTACATGAAAGAAAACCTAATTTATGTAAGACTTACCTGATAATTAAATTTCTTTCATATTGGCAAGAGTCCAGAGGCCCACCCTTTTTTATGGTGGTTATGATTTTTTTGTATAAAGCACAATTATTCAAAATTTCTTTGTTGATGCTTTTTACTCCTTTCTTTATCACCCACTACTTGGCTATTCGTTAAACTGAATTGTGGGTGTGGTGAGGGGGGTATTTATAGGCATTTTGAGTTTTGGGGAAACTTTGCCCCTCCTGGTAGGATTGTATATCCCATACGTCACTAGCTCATGGGACTCTTGCCAATATGAAAGAAATGAATTTATCATGTAAGTTCTTACATAAATTAGGTTTTTCTCTCAATAAAAAAAGAAATTGAAAAAAAAAAATCCAGAATAATTTGCACATGTTTACATGTAGATTTATATTATTTCATTTGGATGTTACTAGTTTATATGCAGCCTTTATTCATGAAAGTGGTTTGGGCGGCTGTTAGATCTACAGGTATACAGGTATATATAATACTGAGCAGATTCATTTCATTATGCAATTACTTGAGATCATTTCTGTATAACAATTATTTTTTATTTGAAGACTCCTATTTGCAATTATAGGGGACTGCCATGGGTCCCAACGTCGTCCCCAATTATGCAAATGTTTTTATTAATATTTTTGAGGAAAATTTGTGTTTCTTCCTAAATGGAAAGAGTCCACAGCTGCATTCTTTACTTTTGGGAAATAAGAACCTTGCCACCAGGAGGAGGCAAAGACACCCCAGCCAAAGGCTTCAATACTCCTCCCACTTCCCTCATCCCCCAGTCATTCTTTGCCTTTTGTCCCAGGAGGTTGGCAGAAAAGTGTCAGAAGTTTGTTTTGTCTCTTATGGAGGGTAGTACTCTTCGACATTGGACGGAAGTTTTAAGTAATCCTATCAGTCTCTCAGTGAGGGCCTGGATGAACGTTAGAGTCCGGAGATGCAGGGAGAGTCTTTCTGCGAAACCATCCCGACTCATATTAACAGCTCAACAAGCAATCAGCGTTGTCGAACTTCGCCGCTTGCTTTCTTCTCTCAAGTCCATGGCGGAGATGCTGCTGCTATTAGTCACACTTGAAGGGCCGTGTTCCTGTTCCACAACGTAGATTCCCGGTAAGATAGTTTCATTTTAACTTCATCAGAATGTACTGTAACTTATTTGCTTTCCCCGTAAGGAACTATCTTACGGGACTTAAAGGGCCATAATACCCAAATGTTTAAACACTTGAAAGTGATGCAGTATAGCTGTAAAAAGCTGACTAGAAAATATCTCCTGAACATCTAAATGTAAAAAAGAAAGATATTTTACCCTCAAAAGTTTCTCAGTAGCCACCTCCCATTGTAAAAGATTTCTAACAGCACATTAGTATGTCTGTCCTGGGACAGCTTAGGGGATGAGCCTCATGCACTCTCATATGATTTCCCTATTCAGCTACTATGAAATCTCTTGAGAGTTAAGTCAAATCTCATGAGATCACAGTAAAAGAGTTCGTGACCTCAGCACTGCTGATGCTGATTGGCTGCTGTTCATTTCTTCATTATTTTAATTTTTTTTTTACCTGCAGCTAGGAGTAGCTGAGTATAACTTTTTACACAGAAGTTACTCTGCTGAGCGGAGGAAGTTTGTGAGGTAAAATATCTTCCTTTTTTACATAGAGATGCTCAGGTGATATTTTCTGTCAGCTTTTTACAGGTATACTGCATCAGTTTCAAGTGATTTAGCAAATGAGTATTATGTCCCTTTAAGTATATTTAAAGGGCCTCAGTGAGGCTCATTGGTATCTTGGATTCGAGGGTTAATATCTCCCGAGGGGGATTATTGAACAGGGTTTTTTTAATCATGTTTGTTATGTGATTCAGTTGCTTATGTGTAGTGTTAACTGGGCTCTTGGCTTAGTACATAAGGCCCTTGGAAGTGACGCAACCTTATGGTTGGGCGTGATTTTTTTGGACTATACGGTTCACCTTGTGACTGGAGGTGTTGTACGTTTGGGTCTTCCATTTCCGCATTCCTAACCGTATGCGACTGAAAAATTGGAGTCTGCTTGTGTCTGGTTCTAGGAGGTTGGTGAGTGCCATTGTGGGCGTCAGGTGCCGTTTAAGTTTTTTCTTAGTCCATATTATTATATTCTCTATCTAGTTATGGAGGATTCTGATACTGAAACTGTTCAAATTTCAGATTGAGATTCTTTGACTTGTGAAGAATGCGAATTGGCCCCGTTGACACAGGAAGTCAGTTATGTTCGATATGCCGTATTAGAGTGCCCTGTTCCTTGGGCTCAGGGGAATCAGGGGTCTGCTGAGCCATCTGCTTCTCGGGGTTCTGTCTTCCGAGAGGCGAGTTCCCTACCGCTCCTACTACTACATAGGCGGGTAACCCAGATTATGTTTATCCCTCCTTACAGGGCGGCTTTTTCCTTTGGAGGTTGCAGCTAGTTTTCGCTTTCCCATATTTTTGGCGATTATACGTCTGCAAAGTCCAGACATTTATTTGCATTTGTGCTTGTACCCGGTCGTCCTGGGTCTACCGGCCTTGGATTGGCCTAAACAGTACCTTGCGGGTGTAGCTGTCCCTGAGTGTTGTGCCTTTCGTTACAGAATAGCGCGTCTTCACGTTTTACTCATACACATCTTTGAGTTATTAGAGGATCCTATCCTTAATGGATACGGGAATCTGCAGTCTTCTACTTCGAATGGCTCACCTCATTAGACATGAGGGAATGACATAATTTCCAAATTGTCTGATTATTTAAGATCTCTCCCAGTTTTTAGTTGGTTAAGATCAGGGTTCCGTTTGGGCTGGTCCTGCGGGTATACCTGCTTTCTTCCTGGGCATTAACCTACGGGTTGCTTTATATTTTCTCTTATCCGGTTAGGATGTCTTTTACTTTCGATTATGTGTTTCTTTCGGGAACTTCTGGAATCGATTCTCTCTAGTTGCTTCTTTGGAAATTTAAGGGACATGTTAGTCCTAGGTTTGTCTGTTTTACCTTCCCCTCTGAGGGAGGATGTAACCAACTTGAGTTATGACCCCAGCTGAGGCTGGTCCTGCTGGGATTCAGATCTTCTGTCCTGTGGCTTATTCAAACACGTGGCACCTGTTCTGCCTGGCTGGTCCGGTGGGGTGCTGAGTGCTCACATTATTAATTGTGTGTTTTCTTGTTTTTCTTACAAGTTCAGCTTAACACTCTAAAATGATCCGTATGGCTGGGAGGATTGTGTCAGTCCTTATTCAGCAGTCAATATGGCGACGGGGTCTGTGGAGTTCCGCTGCATCACTCTCTCTGCTTTGATTTCCTTGGGGCCTAGCGTTTCTTCCTCTCTTGGGAGGATTGGAGGCTTAGTGCCTCCTTACTGTTGTTTTGAGCAGTTTGGCTTTCTGAGGCTCTGGAATTGTCCTTGGACTTGTTCCTGCTGTGGTTCTCTTCTTGAGAACTTTCGGACTTCGTCCATTCCTCGGGTTCCTTAGCGGGACCTGGTTCCCTTTTGCTAGTTGGTTCCTCTGATTTTTTTTGGGGGTGAGGTGGAGACTAGCCTTTGTTCGAGTGACTTTGTCCTCAAGGTATCCCCTTGTTCATGGTCGTAGTGTGGCTATTGTGCTTAGGGCTCTAGTAACCTTGTTTGGTCTTGCTTCCTTAGGTCCTTGGAGTGTTGGACTCTGGCAAGGGGTAGTCTCGTCTTCTGGTCAGGACTTGCAAGTTTTTCTTGTTTTACTTTTGACATTGTATGGTATCTCCTGGGGGTCTGATTTTATATCAGATGGGGGATTTCAGTTTCCAGGTTTCTGTTTATTTGGGGACTTGGACCTCTCCTCGCTCTGGTTCTTCCAGTAGCTGAGGTTTTTTTCTCAGCGTTTCCTTTGTGGCTCCCATTGCAGGTTGTACCGGACTGTTAGGATCTAGAGCTGGTCCGGGGTTCCCCAGTTCCAGGAAAGTTGGGCGGTGTCCTTTGGTTGGAAGGGTTGAACTGGTTCTGTTGACCAGGTTTTTTGGGGGCCGATGCCCCCTGGTTTTGCCTTTCGCCTTGGTCGGTTTCCCTTGGTCGGCTTGCTGAACGAGTGTGATGGCTTCGCTGCGCTGCAAGCAAAGGGGTTCACTGTAGAACCCCTGCAGCTATGGCACCTTGTCTGTGTGCTAGCCAGTTAAATTCTTCAGGGGACTCCTTCCAGGTTAGGGCATTGGAGATTTGTTCTCTCTGTTCAGCCTATGATTGTGTTCTGGGGGCAGGTGCTCTGTCCTTCTGACACGTTTACCAGCCCCCCTTTGTCTTGGGGGGCTTATATCCTTCTTTCAGTAGTGAAGTCTGTTCCTGGTCCCTATCTTAGGACGTCTCCTGGCTTCAGGAGGTTAGGACAGAAGGGTTAACCTATTACGGAGAGAGGTACGCTCTCTGGGTTATTCTGTCCATTTGGAGAGTTGCTGTCTCCATATGGTATTTCGGGTTGACACCCGAGCACTATTGTAATGGCTATGCCATTTTTTTTTCCGCTTGTTGTTTGAGCCTGGGGTTTTTCTGGCCCCCTGGTTTCAAACCTGCCAATGCTTGGGCTGGCCCGGCTGGAGGTAGGTCCTGAGATCCATTGTTCTTGGATCTTGGGGTCGCATTGGTCCTCGTTGAGGTTCTGGGCTCTCCTTTTTATTTTCGAGACCTATGTGTAGGTCTGGTGGTTTCGGTTGCCTAGAGTGTGCCTTCTGTAGTGGAGGTTTAGCTCTTTACATTTTGGTAACTGCTTTTAGCAAGTATTTCTTCTTTGTCATCCCGTAGATGGTTGCATATTCTTGACTCGGGTATTTACCTTAGTCTGGGTCTGCTACATGTAATTTTGCCTGAATTCCTCAGGATTCTGAGTTTGGATGATGTTTGGTCTCCGTTTTCAGTTGTTCTTAGGCGCTGGTTGCTCTTTGAAACCAGCTACAGCTGTTTGCGCCTTGATCGAGTGCTAGCTAGCTGTTCCAATCCTTGCAGGATGTTGGGAGACATTTTCTCTGTTCTGCTACCGGTTCTAATCCTTGTGATTTCTATTTGGATTGGGTGTTACCTCCCCTTGTTGTCAGGACCCATATAGGTCTTGCGAGCTTGGTTTGATGTTTTTTTTTCTTCCTTTTATGTAGTTTGTGGTAACCTTTTAGTTCCCATTTGGTTCTTACTTACCTTATTCCTTTGGGAGTTTTGACGGGGGTTACCTTTGCTAGTAAAGGGTGTGTGGTGTGGGACCGACTGTTGGGAGACGTTGTCTCCTGGAGGACTGTTGGCTCAATTGTGTCTGATGTTGCGGTCTCTAGCTAGGCTTCCGGGCTGCTGGTCAGTGTCCTTGGGCCTTTTCCCTTTTTTGTTTTCTCAGCTTCGGACTAAGCTGTTTTTTTTTTTTTTGTTGGGTATGGGTTTCAGGCCTGGTGCCCTCAGAATGGGCCGTCTATTGTTCCCTCCCGTTTTGGCATTCAGTGTCCTCTATAGCTTGGGTATTGTTTTCCCAAATTTAATGAATGCAGCTGTGGACTCTTTCCAGTTAGGAAGAAAAACATAATTTATGCTTACCTGATCATTTTATTTTCTTCCTATGGAAAGAGTCCACAGCTCCCCACCCATTTTTTTTATGTGGGGCGTCTTTGTTTTTTATTCTTCTGGCACCCTTTCACCCAGATATTTCTTCTACTGTTCCTTGTTCCTCGGCAGCATGACTGGGGGATGAGGGAAATGGGAGGAGTATTTAACCTCTTAACGACTAAGGACGTACGCCGTACATCCTCAAAAAAATTACAGTTAATGACCGAGGACGTATGGCGTACGTCCTTGGTCTTGGAAAGCGGTGGATCGCATCCAGCCGCTTTCCGGTTATTGCAGTGATGCCTCGATATCGAGGCATCCTGCAATAGCCCCCCTTGGCCATCCGATGCAGAGAGAGCCACTCTGTGGCCCTCTCTGCACCGGACATAGATGGCCGGTATCGTTGGTGGATGGGAGGCGGGTGGCAGCCATCGATGGGCCGTGTGGAGTGGAGGTTGGCGGGATCGCCGGGGGTGCGCGCACGTGCATGGGGGGGGGGGGGGGGGGTCGCGTGCACGTGGTGGAAGCGGGTGGGAAAGGCTACACTACAGAAAAAATGTAAAAAATTAAATAGAAAAAGGAGGTTAAAATATATATTTTTTAAAAAATCTAAGTGATCTGGGAGATGGAGGGGGGTTGTTCTTGGGGGGGTGGGAAGCTACACTACAGGAAAAAAAGGAAAAGGGAAAAATAAAGCATTTTGTTTGGGAAACAGTACCCAAGATGGCTCCCCAAGATGGCTCCCAGTAAGGCATAGAGGGAGGGTTAGAGAGCTGTTTGGGGGGGGGGGATCAGGGAGGTTGTGGGCTAAGGGGGGTGATCCTACACATCAGCATATGTAAATATTCTAAATAAAAAAAATATCTTTTTTTAAAAGATACCTTTTATTTTAGTACTGGCAGACTTTCTGCCAGTACTTAAGATGGCGGTGACAATTGTGGGGTGGGGAAGGGAAGAGCGCTGTTTGGGAGGGATCAGGAGGTCTGATGTGTCAGGTGGGAGGCTGATGTCTACACTAAAGCTAAAATTAACCCTGCAAGCTCCCACAAGCTACCTAATTAACCCCTTCACTGCTAGCCATAATACACGTGTGATGCGCAGCGGCATTTAGTGGCTTTTTAATTACCAAAAAGCAACGCCAAAGCCATATATGTCTGCTATTTCTGAACAAAGGTGGTCCCAGAGAAGATTTTACAACCATTTGTGCCATAATTGCACAGGCTGTTTGTAAATAATTTCAGTGAGAAGCCTAAAATTGTGAAAAAATTTAAAGGCGGTGAAATTGTGGCAGGAAATATACCAAGATGGGCCTAGATCAATTCTTGGGGTTGTCTACTGCACTAAACTAAAGCTAAAATTAACCCTAGAAGCTCCCTACATGCTCCCTAATTAACCCCTCCACTGCTGGGCATAATACACGTGTTGTGCGCAGTGGCATTTAGCGGCCTTCTAATTACCAAAAAGCAATGCCAAAGCCATATATGTCTGCTATTTCTGAACAAAGGGGATCCCAGATAAGCTTTTACAACAATTTGTGCCATAACTGCACAAGTTGTTTGCAAATAATTTCAGTGAGAAACCTAAATTTTGTGAAAAAGTGAACAATTTTTTTTTATTTCATCTCATTTGGCGGTGAAATGGTGGCATGAAATATACCAAAATGGGCCTAGATCAATACTTTGGGATGTCTTCTAAAAAAAATTATATACATGTCAAGGGATAATCAGGGATTCCTGAAAGATATCAGTGTCCCAATATAACTAACGCTAATTTTGAAAAAAAGTGGTTCGGAAATAGCAAAGTGCTACTTGTATTTATTGCCCTATAACTTGCAAAGAACATGTAAACATTGGGTATTTCTAAACTCAGGACAAAAATTAGAAACTATTTAGCATGGGTGTTTTTTGGTGGTTGTAGATGTGTAACAGATTTTGGGGGTCAAAGTTAGAAAAAGTGTGTTTTTTTTACATTTTTTTCCACATATTTTATATTTTTCTTTTATAATAAATTATAAGATATGATGAAAATAATGGTATCGTTAGAAAGTCCATTTAATGGCGAGAAAAACGGTATATAATATGTGTGGGTACAGTAAATGAGTAAGAGGAAAATTACAGCTAAACACAAACGCCTCAAAAATGTAAAAATAGCCATGGTCCCAAACGGACAGAAAATGGAAAAGTGCTGTGGTCATTAAGTGGTTAAGCCTTTGGCTGGGGTGTCTTTGCCTCCTCCTGGTTGCCAGGTTCTTATTTCCCAAAAGTAATGAATGCAGCTGTTGACTCTTTCCATCGGAATAAAAGAAAATTATCAGGTAAGCATAATTTATGTTTTTGAGAATGTTTTGTTTTGTCAAAATAGCGCCACTTGGTGGCGCTATATTGATGATATTTTTGGAAATTGGGTTGGCGATGTTTGGACCCTGGAACAGTTTATTTGTGATTTAAATTGCTCCACTACTCTCATAAAGTTTAAGGTTTCTTGGAGTGAGATCAGTCTTGATTTCTTGGCTGTCACTGTTAAGGATGGTTTTGACTTATAAACTGACATCTATAAGAAAGAGAATGACTGCAACAGTTTACTCTATTTTAACAGTGCCTATAATCCACGCTTGATTAAATCTCTACCATGTAGACAGATGCTTTGGGTAAAACAAGTCTCTGACATTGATATGTTACAACTTAGACCAGAGTTCTTCAAACCACAGGTCAGAATCCATTGCTGGGTCAATATATCATGTTTACTGGGTCATGACATGATAGGAAAATGTGTATGTGAGTGTATGTTGTGTGTATATTGTGTGTATGTCAATACTTAAAGCTATTGGAAAACATTGGCACCTTTTGGGTGAGTGTAACCCTGACATTGGTGAATTTCAGCCACTCCCTATGCCAGCTTAAAAAAAGAGCTGTAGTCTGTGTGATTTTTTTTTTAAAAATAAAGCAGATATAGGCCCATATATGTCCATGAAGCAGCTTTTTATTACCAAAAAGAATATGGGATGTTTTTAAATTTTTGGGCTGTGCCAATTGTAGCTCTATCATTAAAAGTCAATATTTTTTACATCCCCATATTGGCTATAAGTATTTTTATCGTGCTCATTATACCTGTGGTACTTGTTTTGTGGTTTATATTATTAAGTGCCCTTGTAGGCGTGCCTATGTGGGGGAGACCACTAGACATATTTGAGATCGCATTAATGAGCACAAACGTAATATTTGCTCTAAGGTATCATCTGCCCCAGTTGCCTGCCATTCTTTAGGAACTGGCCACCAAATAAGCCAGCTACGTTTTCAAACGATTGAACAGATTAATACCCCAATACAAGGTGGCAGTAGGGAATTGCTACTATAACAATTTAAAATTTATTGGATTTTTCATCTTGACATACTTAAGGGATACTAAACCCAATTTTTTCTTTCATGATTCAGATAGAGCATGCAATTTTAAGCAGCTTTCGAATTTACTTCTATTATCATTTTTTCTTCATTCTCTTGCTATCTTTATTTGAAAAAGCGTGAATAAAAGCTTTGGAGCCGGCCCATTTTAGGTTGAGAACCTGGGTTACGCTTGCTGATTTGATGGCTAAATGCAGGCACCAATTAGCAAGCCCTATCCAGGGTACTGAACAAAAAATAGGCTGATTCCAAGCTTTCATTCCTGCCTTTTCAAATTAAGATAGAAAGAGAATGAAGAAAAAATAATATGAATAAATTAGAAAGCTGCTTTTTTTATGTATGTTAATGTAAATTTTAATACATTATCAAAACCTTGTTGCGCCGCAATTCTCCGCCTCGCTCTGCCCCTCTTAGATGTTACACTGAATATTGTCTGCGTTGATCTGGTCTCCACCCTCTCTACACGTCAGAGGGATTGCTCGCTCAATGTTTGGATTGCTCGGATTGCGCGTTAATGCGCATGCGCGAATCCAATTGCATTGATAGAAGCCTGTCTGGCGACAGGCTTGATGATTGGATGAAAGAGGGCAAAAGGGATATGACGTCACGGAGGGCTGGCGATTTAACGGAACGGAGATATTATTTATTATGTCATTGTAAGTAAATGGCTATATAATTTATAAAGTGAAAATTTGTGTGCACATTTAAGAAGAATGAACAAGATTGATCATATATTCGGTCAATAGTGAGTTTACCATCCCTTTAAATTGCTATATTATGTTGAAAGTATGTAAATATCACAAACATAATTTGCTCTGTTAGACTCTATTAGATAAGTGTGTCCTGAATTCCTTTTTTTAAAGCATTACATAAAATATTAGTTGTTGTTTGTTTTGTTTTGTGTGCATTTGCTACCAATCCTGTCACACACTAAAAAAAAAAAAATAAAAAAAAAAGAAAGTAAGAAATACCGACAGGCAGATTAAAGTGCGGGCTATTTTGGAGGAACTAATGTAGTTAAGGATTTCTCTATAGAAGCTGAGTCACTGACTATGCTTAATACCGGTAATTGTGCAAATACTGTACAAAAAGTTTTTTTTAAAAAGTTTGCTTTCCACTTTAAATATGAATTTCCTATTTCTTCATGTTCATAGATCAATTGTGAAGTTGCAGTCTATTTCTTTTTTATTAGGACATTGCTCGGTTATTACAAGAGAAAGAAGAGAAGAGGAGGAAGAAAATATTACCCACCACCCCCACACGTTCATGAAGAGCCTTATTACCCAGATCATGAAGGTACAGTATACTAGTGGAGTTGTCTGTGTATTGAGGTGCATAGATTTATAGAGCTTATTTACCTAACTAATGTGTTTTAAAGGGTTAAGAAAATGTCGTAGTTATAATAAGCTTTAATTAAGAACTAGTATAAAGAAGGCAAGAACAAAATAAAGCAAAACATAGTGATTGTTTGCCTGTAATTTTCAGGGGAATTGTTTATTTTTAAATGATTTATTTATAAATAAAAGAAAGTGTTGTGTGTAATTGAACACTATCAAGTTAAATGTATTGGGGAAATCTATATCTCTAAAGAAGTATAATCCTAATGCATTTAGGGAGTATGTATCCACAGTGCGGTGCTTTGGATAATGCTAAAAGCAGCAAAACAATTCAGGGTTGTAATATTTTCGGCTTAGTCATTTTAGTTAGTACCGTAGTTCTTGCTACTATCAGCTACTACATTTTTCTGTTAACAGGGAAATTAAAGGGACAATTTAGTGGAAAAGTGATGGTCTAATTCATTAGGGCATGTTTTTTTCCCCTTCATTAGATGGAATTCTGCCTTAACCCCCCCGCAAAATGGTTTGACACATAGCGTCTAGCTTGGAAGCTGCAGAGAACTGCACCTTTGTGACAGTTGCAAAACACCACTAATTACCGGCTGTATTGAGCTTGTGAGCTGCACTGCTTGCTTGTGGGACTTTACACATAGAGAATACAATTTTAAAAAAGTTTCCAATTTACTTCTATTCTCATATTTGCTTTGTTCTCATGTTAATCTTTGTTGAAGACATACCTAGGTAGGTAGTGTTCACATGCCTGAAACACTTTCAACAAAGGATGAGAAGAAAATGAAGAAAGATTTGGTAATAGAAGTTAAAATGTAAAATTGTATACTCTATCTGAATCATGAAAGAAAAATGTGGGGTTTATGTCCCCTTTAAATACTTTAAGTTCCAAAGTGAGTAGTGCAAAAACTCCATGTTTCTAATGTGTTAATGCATGTGATTTTTGCACTACAATGTCCCTTTAAGAACTTGAGGTATACCATATTATTACAACAAGTTATAACTATTAGCAGCAAGTACCTACTATCTTTTACATCAAAATATCTAGAGGAGCCGTGACTCATACTAATAAGATACAATGCTTGTTTGTTTTGGGGGGAAAAGAGCAATTTGTAATACATTCTTAAGCTAACTTCATTTAGAATGTCAAAGGAACAGGGATTCATATGTATTAATAAACCTGACAAGTGTTTGCAGCATTAATAGAAGAAATTTATAATCCAGTCAAAAACATTTAACAGTGATATTTATTAGTGATTGGTATAAATAAAATATATATATATATATATATATATAAACCACCCATAGTGTGGTTTATATATTTTATAAACAACACATATGGGTGTATGTCTGTATTATGGGCTTTAAGTAGCAGTTTTTTTCCTTTCAATTTCAACACAAATTACAAAGGATATAGTCTCAAATTTACCTTTCCCATTAGTGTGTGTTACTTGATTTGACTGTGAATATCTTCATTCACTTCAGAATCATGAACAAGACTTGTATAAGTTTAAACTATGTACCATTTTCACTATAAAATGTGAATAGAATTTATTAGAAAATAGATTAGAATCCTCTAACATTAAAATGCATGCAGTCATCTAAAGTCCAGAACTGCTTTGTTGTTTAAGAAGCTAACATGTTGTTTCTTACTTTAAAACATAAGTGAAGACTGAAGATATGTTGGTGAAATAATATTCCCCACAAAGTGCATTAGGAGTATGTTTGTTTTTTGCGGAATAATTTTTTTTAATAGTAATAAATGTTAGAATCATTGGAACCAAAGGAGTTTAATATCCTCAGAGAAAGTTTTTTGTGTTTTTTACTTTATTTCGTTGCACAAATCCAGATACTCAGTCAGTATGTACATACAAGAGCTTACCATCAAAACAATGTTTTAGCTTAAAAGGAATGGATACCAAATATTTCATTATGTGGGCCTGAAACGGTGTTCTGTTTGGCAAATGTATTGAAGGCAAAAGAAAATTTCCACAAATGTTTATTATGGTACTGTGTTTTTTGTCAGTGATGCATAATACATATGTAGGTCCTACTAAATTCAATGATATGATATATTATCATCGGTTTTAAAGGGAAAGCATACTATATTATGCACTTTATACGCTTTCAGAAATAAAGGTAGGCATATCAGTAATCTTCAATTTAATGATATTTACGGAAAAGAGTGGTAGCTTTTAAATAAGTTATGTATTGTAGAAATTGTCTGTGCAACCCCAAAATAACTATTTGTTTTCCTTGTGTTAAATTAAGAAGTCCTGGATCGGTGTAGGGACCTAGAGCCTATGTATTAAAATAATTTATTCAAAGTTGGAACCAAGGTGTTTACTTGTTTTTCTAGAATTACTGGACTTTTTTCTTTTTAAAATGTATAGGCTTGTTTTATTAAACCTTTTAAATCTTAACATGGTAATATATATGGTTTAATATATTAATGGACATCTTTCTTTGCTTTTATGCAGAATTAGTTAATTACTTTTTTACACAATAAATCGAACAAGCCGTACAAAAAATAGCATGTGCTACACATAGAAAAGCCTGTATTTAAATAGTTTTTTGTCCAATGGTATTTCTTATGGTAACATGTACCTTGACGTTTGTGGTATTCCTTTACTGCTTAGGCAACCATAAGAACCATAAGAGTAGGCATAAGGAACCTCTATCTGAAATTGATAGACCTTATAGGCACGAGAAACAGGAACGGCAAAGAAAGAGAAATGAAATCAGATCTGAGCAGTCTAAATTTAATGATGACAATCAGAAACGTGGCCGGTCAGCAGAACCACGTCCGTTTTAAAAGAGGATGACAATGGTGCAGTTACAAGGCATAAAGAACATCATACTACACACAATATGAGGAAAAGAAAAACCACCAAGGCCACCCTTACCTAAAACAAGTATGCAGGAAGAACATCGTTCTGGAAGGACCAGTGTAGAATATTCTGATGAGGACTTTTCAGTACGAGGCAGATCTCAAAGCCACGACTTTCACAAAACACACAGCTCTGATAATAGGAGCCATCAGAGTCCTAATTCTAAAACCCACCGAAGTGTTAAAGAGGATGATTATTACAATGAGAGGCACAGGCGGAGACCCCGTCTCCACACTACGAAAAGCATTCCAACATTCAGGTAACACTTGTAGTGTGGTGATGGTGGTGGTGTAAGGCATGGTGTCTTCATAACAAAAACACACTTTAATCACAATCTGTCTTTAGATCATTTACATTTATCCTGCTTATAATTGATTTGTTTGTATTAAAGAAAATCATCATTTTTATGTGCCGTACTTTTGCTACTTCTTGCTAAAAGCAGCATTACCGTTCACTGCCATTTTGTGGGTATCACTTGGGACTAAATTACTTTTTAATGTGAAAAGTAGTTTTGGTCTAAATTTCATATGGGAAATACAGCATACCTATTTACAGTTTCTGAAATTGAAGTTATAGAGTATATCAGGCTCTACTTGCTAAGTATGCCTGTATTTTTGTGTAAATAAAATAATAGTTTCTGAAATGTACTGTAATGCTGCTTCAATTTGTGCTAAATAAATATAATTTTTATGATTTCTTTTTAATCTTTGAGCATATAGATCTACTATTGGTATATTTAAAGGGACATTAAAATATTTTTATTTAGTTTTTATCTTTTTATTTTTTTTTTACATCTGAAAGATGTAATTTAATTAAATGGATATTCCATATATTGTATGCTTATGAGTATTCCTATCCACCAGTAAAGTAGTAGAGTTATTAGCAAATGAGTTATTTGTCTCAAGGGATGAGCTCTGCACAGATGTGTACTTCCATTTACTTTCAAACTAAATTTAAATAGCTCAATTTAAATACATTAACCTTTGTTTATTTGCATAAAATAGGGTTATGTGGTGCTTGTTCATATGGGTGTAATTTGAGTTTAATGTCCCTTTTCAAGCCGTTTTTGTTGTCACAATATCTGCAATCATTGTTTTTAATCAGTTACCATATTTTTGGTATGTTTTTTTTTAATTGAAATTATGTTTATTCTGTAACTGTATGGGAAGGGGTGATCTGTATCAATTTAGTTGCTGTTGGAAGAGATTGGGGGGATAGAAGGAGAGAGAACAAGCAAGCAAAATAGGTTAGCCCCCCATATTTAAGATTACAATTTTAAATATGTTGCAAAGTGTTTTATTTCTCACCTTTGTTTAGAAGCTGTGTCTTAATATGATTTCTCTTGTAACGTGTATCCAGTCCACGGATCATCCATTACTTGTGGGATATTCTCATTCCCAACAGGAAGTTGCAAGAGGACACCCACAGCCGAGCTGTAATATAGCTCCTCCCCTAACTGTCCATAGCCAGTCATTCTCTTGCAACTCTCAACAACTAGGATGTTGTAGGAGAGAGTGGTTAAATATAGTTAGTTTTATTTCCTTCAATCAAAAGTTTGTTATTTTTAAATAGTACCGGAGTTGTGCTATTTTATCTCAGGCAGTAAATAGAAGAAGAATCTGCCTGAGGTTTCTATGATCTTAGCAGGATGTAACTAAGATCCATTGCTATTCTCACATATGTCTGAGGGAATTACACAGATGAGGTAACTTCAGCGAGAGAATGGCGTGCAGTTTAATCTGCTATCAGGTATGTGCAGTTTATAATTTTTTCTAGAGATGGAAAACACTAGAAAATGCTGCTGATACCGGATTAATGTAAGTTAAGCCTGAATACAGTGATTTAATAACGACTGGTATCATGCTTACTCCCAGGGGTAATACCCTTATGATAATTGCAATATAAACGTTTGCTGGCATGTTTAATCGTTTTTTATATATGCATTGGTGATAAAACTTTATTGGGGCCTAGTTTTTTCCACATGGCTGGCTTAAAATTTTGACTAGATACAGTTTTACTGAGGCTTTCCACTGTTATAGTATAAAAGTTACAGTTGGTGCAGTTAAAATTACAAACTGTGACATCCAGCTTCCCTCAGGAGTCCCCTGTATGCTATAGGACATCTCTAAAGGGCTCAAAGGCTTTCCAAAGTCGTTTATTGGGGGAAGGTAGGACCACAGCTTGCTGGGGCAGTTGGTTGTGACTGTTAAAAAAAAAAAAAAAAAGTCTATTTTGTTTTTTTGATCCGTTTTTTGAACTAAGGGTTAATCATCCATGTGCAAGTGGATGCAATGCTCTGCTAGCCTATTACATACACTGTAAAAATTTCGTTGATTTACTGCATTTTTTTCACTGTTTTTCAAATTCTGACAAAATTTGTTTCTCTTAAAGGCACAGTACCGTTTTTTATATTTGCTTGTTAACTTGATTTAAAGTGTTTCCAAGCTTGCTAGTCTCATTGCTAGTCTGTATAAACATGTCTGACATAGAAGAAACTCCTTGTTCATTATGTTTAAAAGCCATGGTGGGAACCCCCTCTTAGAATGTGTACCAAATGTACTGATTTTCTTTTTATGCAATAAAGATCATATTCTGTTTTTAAAAAAATTATCACCAGAGGATTCTGACGAGGGGAAAGTTATGCCGACTAACTCTCCCCACGTGTCAGACCCTTTGACTCCCGCCCAAGGGACTCTCACGCTCAAATGGCGCCAAGTACATCTAGGGCGCCCATAGCGTTTACTTTACAAGACATGGCGGCAGTCATGGATAATACACTGTCAGCGATATAGCCAGACTACCTGAACTTAGAGGGTTAGCGAGATAGCTCTGGGGTGAGCCAAAATGCAGAGCATACTGACGCTTTAAGAACCATGTCTGATACTGCCTCACAATATGCAGAAGCTGAGGAAGGAGAGCTTCAGTCAGTGGGTGATGTTAATGACTCAGGAAAGATACCCGATTCTAATTTTTTCTACATTTAAATTTAAGCTTGAACACCTCCGCGTGTTACTTAGGGAGGTTTTAGCTGCTCTGAATGACTGTGATACCATTTGCAGTGTCAGAGAAATTTTGTAGACTGGATAAATGCTTTCCAGTGCAGGTGTGTACTGATGTTTTTCCAATACCTAAAAGGTTTACAGAAATTATTAATAAGGAATGGGAATAGACCAGGTGTGCCGTTCTCTTCCCCTCCTATTTTTAGAAAAATGTTTTCAAATAGACGCCACCCACACGGACTTATGGCAGACAGTCCCTAAGGTGGGAGGGAGCAGTTTCGTACTCTAGCAAAGCGTACTACTATCCCTGTCGAGGACAGTTGTGCTTTTTTAGAGCCAATGGATAAAAAATTAGAAGGTTGCCTTAAGAAAATATTTATTCAACAAGGTTTTATCCTACAGCCCATTGCATGCATTGCCCCTGTCACTGCTGCTGCGGCGTACTGGTTTGAGTCTCTGGAAGAGGCTTTACAGGTAGAGACTCCATTGGATGACATACTTGGCAAACTTAGAGCACTTAGCTAGCCAATTATTTTATTTCTGATGCCATTGTTCATTTGAATAAACTAACGGCTAAGAATTCTGGTTTTGCTATACAGGCGCGCAGAGCGATATGGCTAAATCATGGTCAGCTGACATGACTTTAAAATCTAAGCTACTTAACATTCCCTTCAAGGGGCAGACCCTATTCGGGTCTGGTTTGAAGGAGATTATTGCTGATATCACGGGAGGAAAAGGTTGTGCCCTTCCTCAGGACAGGTCCAAATCTAGGGCCAAACCAGTCTAATTTTCGTGCCTTTTGAATCTTCAAGGCAGGTGCGGCATCAACTTCCTCTAGATAATAAACAAGAGGGAACTTGTGCTCAATCCAAGATGGTCTGGAGACCAAACCAGACCTGGAAAAAAGGTAAGCAGGTCAAAAAGCCTGCTGCTGCCTCTAAGACAGCATGAAGGAACGACCCCCTATCCGGTAACGGATCTAGTAGGGGCAGACTTTCACTCTTCGCCCAGGCGTGGGCAAGAGATGTTCAGGATCCCTGGGCGTTGGAAATTATATCCCAGGGATATCTTCTGGACTTCAAAGCTTCCCCCCCAAAAGGGAGATTTCAACCTTTCACAATTATCTGCAAACCAGATAAAGAGTGAGGCATTCTTACACTGTGTACGAGACCTCCTAGTTATGGGGAGTGATCCATCCAGTTCCAAAGGAGGAACAGGAACAGGGTTTTTACTCAAATCTGTTGTGGTTCCCAAAAAAGAGGGAACCTTCAGACCGATTTTGGATCTAAAGATCTTAAACAAATTCCTCAAAGTTCCGTCCGTTCAAGATGGAAACTATTCGTACCATCCTACCACTGATCCAGGAGGGTCAATATATGACTACAGTGGATCTAAAGGATGCTTATCTTCACATTCCGATACACAAAGATCATCATCGGTTTCTCAGGTTTGCCTTCAAGACAGGCATTACCAGTTGTAGCTCTTCCCTTTGGATTAGCTACAGCCCCATGAATCTTTACAAAGGTTCTAGGGTCGCTTTTGGCGGTCCTAAGGCCGCGGGGCATAGCAGTAGCCCCTTATTTAGACGACATCCTGATACAGGTGTCAAACTTCCAAATTGCCAAGTCTCATACGGACGTAGTACTGGCATTTCTGAGGTCGCATGGGTGGAAAGTGAACGAGGAAAAGTGTTCTCTATCCCCACTCACAAGAGTTTCCTTTCTAGGGACTCTGATAGATTCTGTAGAAATGAAATTTACCTTGACGGAGTCCAGGTTATCAAAGCTTCTAAATTCCTGTCGGGTTCTTCATTCCATTCCGCGCCCTTTGGTGGCTCAGTGTATGGAAGTAATCGGCTTAATGGTAGCGGCAATGGACATAGTGCCGTTTGCACGCTTACATCTCAGACCGCTGCAACTATGGAGGCTCAGTCAGTGGAGCGGGGATTACACAGATTTGGCCCCTCAACTGAATCTGGACCAAGAGACCAGGGATCCTTTTCCCTGGTGGCTTATCTCGGGTCCATCTGTCCAAAGGTATGACCTTCGCAGGCCAGATTGGACTATTGTAAAAACAAATGCCAGCCTTCTAGGTTGGGGGTCAGTCTGGAACTCCCTGAAGGCTCAGGGATCGTGGACTCAGGAGGAGTCTCTCCTTCCAATAAATATTCTGGAACTAAGAGCGATATTCAAGGCTCTTTAGGTTTGGCCTCGGTTAGCAACTCTGAGGTACATCAGATTTCAGTCGGTCAACATCACGACTGTAAGCTTACATCAACCATCGAGGGGGAACAAGAAGTTCCCTAGAGATGTTAGAAGTTCAAAAATATAATCACTGGGCAGAGATTCACTCTTGCCACCTATCAGCTATCCATGTCCCAGGTGTAGAGCACTGGGAGTGCGGATTTTCTAAGTCGTCAGACTTTTCATCCGGGAGAGTGGGAACTCCATCCGGAGGTATTTGCACAACTGATTCTCCATTGGGGCAAACCAGAACTGGATCTCATGGCGTCTCGCCAGAACGCCAAGCTTCCGTGTTAAGGATCCAGGTCCAGGGATCCCAAGGCGACACTGATAGATACTCTAGCAGCGCCCTGGTCTTTCAACCTGGCTTATGTGTTTCCACCGTTTTCCTCTGCTCCCTCGACTGATTGCCAGATCAAGCAGGAGAGGAGCATCGGTGATTCTGATAGCACTTGCGTGGCCACGCAGGACCTGGTATGCAGATCTAGTGGACATGTCATCATTTCCACCATGGGTCTCTGGCCTCTGAGACAGGACCTTCTACTTCAGGGTCCTTTCAACCATCCAAATCTAATTTCTCTGTGGCTAACTGCCTGGAGATTGGATGCTTGATTTTATCAAAGCGTGCTTCTCCGAGTCAGTTATTGATACCTTAATACAGGCACGAAAGCCTGTCACCAGGAAAATTTACCATAAGGGTATGGCTAGATATCTTTATTGGTGTGAATCCAAGGGTTACTCATGGAGTAAGGTCAGGATTCCTAGGATTTTATCTTTCTCCAAAAAGGTTTGGAAAAAGGATTGTCAGCTAGTTTCAGACGTTAAGGCATTTTGTCAGGCTTTATTTGAATCAAGCCTGTGTTTAAACCTGTTGCTCCACCATGGAGCTTAAACTTGGTTCTTAAGGTTCTTCAAGGAGTTCCGTTTGAACCTCTTCATTCCATAGATATCAAACTTTTATCTTTTAAAGTTCTTTTTTTTTTTTTTGTAGCTGATTTCCTCGCTCATAGAGTCTCTGAGCTATCTGCCTTACAATGTGATTCTCCTTATCTGATTTTTCATACGGATAAGGTAGTCCTGCGTACCAAACCTGGGTTCTTACCTAAGGTGGTATCTAACCAAGAATATCAATCAAGAGATTGTGGTTCCATCCTTGTGGTTACACAATCTGGACGTGGTCCGTGCTTTAAAGTTTTACTTACAAGCTACTAAAGATTTTCGTCAAACATCTGCTTTGTTTGTTGTCTACTCTGGACAGAGAGAGGTCAAAAGGCTTTGGCAACCTCTTTTTCTTTTGGCTAAGAAGCTTAATCCGCTTAGCCTATGAGACTGCTGGACAGCAGCCTCCTGAAAGGATTACAGCTCATTCCACTAGAGCTGTGGCTTCCACTTGGACCTTTAAAAATGAGGCTTCTGTTGAACAGATTTGCAATGCGGCGACTTGGTCTTCGCTTCATACTTTTTCAAAATTTTACAAATTTGATACTTTTGCTTCTTCGGAGGCTTTATTTGGGAGAAAGGTTTTACAGGCAGTGGTTCCTTCCATTTAAGTTCCTGCCTTGTCCCTCCCTTCATCCGTGTACTTAAGCTTTGGTATTGGTATCCCACAAGTAATGGATGATCCGTAGACTGGATACACCTTACAAGAGAAAACACAATTTATGCTTACCTGATAAATTTATTTCTCTTGTGGTGTATCCAGTCCACGGCCCGCCCTGTCATTTTAAGGCAGGTAATTTTTAAATTTAAACTACAGTAACCACTACACCCTATGGTTCCTCCTTTCTCGGCTTGTTTTCGGTCAAATGACTGGCTATGACAGTTAGGGGAGGAGCTATATTACAGCTCTGCTGTGGGTGTCCTCTTGCAACTTCCTGTTGGGAATGAGAATATCCCACAAGTAATGGATGATCCGTGGACTGGATACACCACAAGAGAAATAAATTTATCAGGTAAGCATAAATTGTGTTTTTTTTAATTATTTGGTTGGCAGATAGAGTAATGTCAACACTTTGATAGAATTTAAAAATGCAATATTTGGAGAACATAAGATCATTTTTAAAAACTGTAAATGTTTTTAAATTAAAAAAAAATATATTTTGCTCATTAATTTCAGTTTATGTTTCAATGCCATGGGTTAAGCTTGCTTTATCCTGTCTTGGAACAAAAGATAATTTGTTCCATTTTATAATTCATTCTTAATGTTAATTCTCCAGGACATCGATCTAGAGAGATGGGAGACTCTCCTCACACCAAATCTTCATCTGGCAGAAGGAATCCAGAGGTCTATGATGCTGAAATAGCCAGGAAACTTCAGGAAGAGGAGATTAGGGTAAGGTATTGCCTTTTGTAACATATGGTTACTTATGGATGTAGGTTGATTGATGTAGTTGCCATTATTAATGGTTAATAGTCCAGTAAGTGGTTCTAGCTTAAACAATGTATGGGAAATTTGTTAAAGGGACAGTCTACACCAGAATTTTTATTGTTTTAAAAGATAGATAATCCCTTTATTACCCATTCCCCAGTTTTGAATAACCAACACAGTTATAATAATATACTTTTAACCTCTGTGATTATCTTTTTTCTAAGCCTCTGCAAACTGCCCCTTTTTTCAGTTCTTCTGACAGACTTGCAGTCTAGCCAATCAGTGCCTGCTCCCAGATAACTTCTCGTGCACAAGCACAGTGTTATCTATATGAAATACGTGAACTAACACCCTCTAGTGGTGAAAAACTGTTAAAATGCAATCTGAAAGAGGTGGGCTTCAAGGTCTAAGAAATTAGCATATGAACCTCCTAGGTTAAGCTTTCAACTAAGAATACCAAGAGAACAAAGCAAAATTGGTGATAAAAGTAAATTAGAAAATTGTTTAAAATTACATGCTCTATCTGAATCATGAAAGTTTATTTTGGCCTAGACTGTCCCTTTAAGCAACCTTATGTGAACTAAACAGATTTATATAAAAAAATAGTCTTAGTATGTGAAACCCTTATATCAAAACTAAGATCACATTTGCATTAGTTTTACAAACTGATATAGTCTATAGACCATATAGAGAGAGTCTTAGGTGTTATTGTATTCTTTTTTTATAGTAAGATAAAGCTGATATCTATGTTTTTGCTGTACATCTCAACATAAAAGGACAAAAATGGGTAACATATTTCTCCAACATAGGTGTGTCCGGTCCACGGCGTCATCCTTACTTGTGGGATATTCTCTTCCCCAACAGGAAATGGCAAAGAGCCCAGCAAAGCTGGTCACATGATCCCTCCTAGGCTCCGCCTACCCCAGTCATTCTCTTTGCCGTTGTACAGGCAACATCTCCACGGAGATGGCTTAGAGTTTTTTAGTGTTTAACTGTAGTTTTTATTATTCAATCAAGAGTTTGTTATTTTAAAATAGTGCTGGTATGTACTATTTACTCTGAAACAGAAAAGAGATGAAGATTTCTGTTTGTATGAGGAAAATGATTTTAGCAACCGTTACTAAAATCCATGGCTGTTCCACACAGGACTGTTGAGAGGAATTAACTTCAGTTGGGGGAACAGTGAGCAGTCTTTTGCTGCTTGAGGTATGACACATTCTAACAAGACGATGTAATGCTGGAAGCTGTCATTTTCCCTATGGGATCCGGTAAGCCATTTTTATTCAGACAGTAAATAAGGGCTTCACAAGGGCTTATTAAGACTGTAGACATTTTCTGGGCTAAATCGATCATATTTACACATATTTAGCCTTGAGGAATCATTTAATCTGGGTATTTTTTGTAAAATAATATCGGCAGGCACTGTTTTAGACACCTTATTCTATAGGGGCTTTCCCTAATCATAGTCAGAGCCTCATTTTCGCGCCGGTATGGCGCACTTGTTTTTGAGAACAGCATGACATGCAGCTGCATGTGTGTGGAGCTCTGATACATAGAAAAGTCTTTCTGAAGGCATCATTTGGTATCGTATTCCCCTTTGGGCTTGGTTGGGTCTCAGCAAAGCAGATTCCAGGGACTGTAAAGGGGTTAAATATAAAAACGGCTCCTGTTCCGTTATTTTAAGGGTTAAAGCTTCCAAATTTGGTGTGCAATACTTTTAAGGCTTTAAGACACTGTGGTGAAATTTTGGTGAATTTTGAACAATTCCTTCATACTTTTTCGCAATTGCAGTAATAAAGTGTGTTCAGTTTAAAATTTAAAGTGACAGTAACGGTTTTATTTTAAAACGTTTTTTGTGCTTTGTTATCAAGTTTATGCCTGTTTAACATGTCTGAACTACCAGATAGATTGTGTTCTGACTGTGGGGAAGCCAAGGTTCCTTCTCATTTAAATAGATGTGATTTTTGTCATAAAGAATTTAGTAAAAATGATGCCCAAGATGATTCCTCAAGTGAGGGGAGTAAGCATGGTACTGCATCATCCCCTCCTTCGTCTACACCAGTCTTGCCCATACAGGAGGCCCCTAGTACATCTAGCGCGCCAATACTCCTTACTATGCAACAATTAACGGCTGTAATGGATAATTCTGTCAAAAACATTTTAGCCAATATGCCCACTTATCAGCGAAAGCGCGACTGCTCTGTTTTAGAAAATACTGAAGAGCATGAGGACGCTGATGATATTGTTTCTGAAGGGCCCCTACACCAGTGAGGGGGCCAGGGAGGTTTTGTCTGAGGGAGAAATTTCAGATTCAGGAAAAATTTCTCAACAAGCTGAACCTGATGTGATTACTTTTAAATTTAAGTTGGAACATCCCCGCGCTCTGCTTAAGGAGGTGTTATCCAATTTGGATGATTGTGATTATTTGGTCATTCCAGAAACACTATGTAAAATGGACAAGTTCCTAGAGGCCCCGGGGCCCCCCGAAGCTTTTCCTATACCCAAGCGGGTGGCGTACATTGTTAATAAAGAATGGGACAGGCCCGGTATACCTTTCGTACCTCCCCCCATATTTAAAAAATTGTTTCCTATAGTCGACCCCAGTAAGGACTTATGGCAGACAGTCCCCAAGGTCGAGGGGGCGGTTTCTACTCTAAACAAGCGCACCACTATACCCATAGAAGATAGTTGTGCTTTCCAAGATCCTATGGATAAAAAATTAGAAGGTTTGCTAAAAAAGATGTTTGTTCAGCAAGGTTACCTTCTACAACCAATTGCATGCATTGTCCCTGTCACTACAGCCGCGTGTTTCTGGTTCGATGAGCTAGAAAAGGCGATTATTAGTAATTCTTCTTCTTATGAGGAGATTATGGACAGAATTCGTGCTCTTAAATTGGCTAATTCTTTCACCCTAGACGCCACCTTGCAATTGGCTAGGTTAGCGGCGAAAAATTCTGGGTTTGCTATTGTGGCGCGCAGAGCGCTTTGGTTAAAATCTTGGTCAGCGGATGCGTCTTCCAAGAACAAATTGCTTGACATTCCTTTCAAGGGGAAAACCACTGTTTGGCCTGACTTGAAAAGAGATTATCTCTGATATCACTGGGGCAAGGGCCAAGCCCTTCCTCAGGATAGGTCTTTCAAGGCCAAAAATAAACACTAATTTTCGTCCTTTCGCAGTAAACGGACCAGCCCCAAGTGCTACGTCCTCTAAGCAGGAGGGTAATACTCTCAAGCCAATCCAGGCCTGGAGACCAATGCAAGGCTGGAACAAAGGAAAGCAGGCCAAGAAACCTGCCACTGCTCCTAAGACAGCATGAGATGCGGGCCCCCGATCCGGGACCGGATTTGGTGGGGGGCAGACTCTCTCTCTTCACTCAGGCCTTGGGCAAGAGTATGTTCTGGATCCATGGGCGCTAGAGAAATAGTCTCCCAAGGTTATCTTCTGGAAGTGATTCATCCTGTTCCATTAAAAGAACGAGGGATGGGGTTCTACTCCTATCTGTTCGTAGTTCCCAAAAAGACGGGAACGTTCAGACCAATCTTAGATCTCAAGATCCTAAACAAGTTTCTCAAGGTTCCATCGTCCAAAATGGAAACCATTCGAACAATCCTTCCATCCAGGAAGGTCAATTCATGACCACGGTGGATTTAAAGGATGCATATCTACATATTCCTGTCCACAGGAACATCATCGGTTCTAAGGTTCGCATTCCTGGACAAGCATTACCAGTTCGTGGCGCTTCCTTTCGGATTAGCCACTGCTCCAAGGATTTTCACAAAGGTACTAGGGTCCCTTCTGGCGTGCTAAGACCAAGGGGCCATTGCTGTAGTACCTTACTTGGACGACATTCTGATTCAAGCGTCGTCCCTTCCTCAAGCAAAGGCTCACACGGACATAGTCCTGGCCTATCTCAGATCTCGCGGATGGAAAGTGAACGTGGGAAAAGAGTTCTCTATCTCCGTCGACACGAGTTCCCTTCTTGGGAACAATAATAGACTCCTTAGAAATGAGGATTTTTTCTGACAGAGACCAGAAAAACAAAACTTCTAAACTCTTGTCGGATACTTCATTCCGTTCCCCTTCCTTCCATAGCGCAGTGCATGGAAGTGATAGGTTTGATGGTAGCGGCAAATGGACATAGTTCCTTTTGCGCGCCATTCATCTAAGACCCATTACAACTGTGTATGCTCAGTCAGTGGAATGGGGACCTATACAGACTTGTCTCCGAAGATACAAGTAAATCAGAGGACCAGAGACTCACTCCGTTGGTGGCTGTCCATGGACAACCTAGTCACAAGGGGTGGACCTCCCGCAGACCAGAGTGGGTTCATTGTCACGACCGACGCCAGTCTGATGGGCTGGGGCGCGGTCTGGGGATCCCTGAAAGCTCAGGGTCTTTGGTCTCGGGAAGAATCTCTTCTACCGTTAAATATTCTGGAACTGGAGAGCGATATTCAATGCTCTCAAGGCTGGCCTCAGCTAGCGAGAGCCAAGTTCATACGGTTTCAATCAGACAAACATGACGACTGTTGCGTACATCAACCATCAGTGGGAACAAGGAGTTCCCCTGGCGATGGAAGAAGTGACAAAATCATTCAAATGGGCGGAGACACGCTCCTGCACCTGTCTGCAATCCACATCCCAGGGAGTGGAAAATTGGGAAGCGGATTTTCTGAGTCGTCAGACATTGCATCCGGGGAGTGGGAACTCCATCCGGAAATCTTTGCCCAAATCACTCAACTGTGGGGCATTCCAGGACATGGATCTGATGGCCTCTCGTCAGAACTTCAAGGTTCCTTGCTATGGGTCCAGATCCAGGATCCAAGGCGGACTCTAGTAGATGCACTAGTAGCAACCTTGGACCTTCAAACTAGCTTATGTATTCCCGCCGTTTCCTCTCATCCCCAGGCCTGGTAGCCAGGAATCAATCAGGAGAGGGCCGTCGGTGATCTTGATAGCTCCTGCGTGGCCACGCAGGACCTGGTATGCAGATCTGGTGAATAAGTCATCGGCTCCACCATGGAAGCTACCTTTGAGACGAGACCTTCTTGTTCAAGGTCCGTTCGAACATCCGAATCTGGTCCCACTCCAGCTGACTGCTTGGAGATTGAACGCTTGATCTTATCAAGCGAGGGTTCTCAGCTTCTCTTATTGATACTCTTGTTCAGGCCAGAAGCCTGTAACTAGAAAAATTTACCACAAAATTTGGAAAAAATATCTCTGTTGGTGTGAATCTAAAGGATTCCCTTGGGACAAGGTTAAGATTCCTAAGATTCTATCCTTCCTTCGAGAAGGATTGGAAAAAAGGATTATCTGCAAGTTCCCTTGATGAGACGATTTCTGCCTTGTCTGTGTTACTTCACAAAAAGCTGGCAGCTGTGCAGATGTTCAAGCCTTTGTTCAGGTCTCTGGTTAGAATCAAGCCTGTTTACAAAACCTTTGACTCCTCCTAGGAGTCTCAACTTAGTTCTTTCAGTTCTTCAGGGGGTTCCGTTTGAACCCTTACATTCCGTTGATATTAAGTTATTATCTTGGAAGTTTTGTTTTTGGTTGCAATTTCTTCTGCTAGAAGAGTTTCGAATTATCTGCTCTGCAGTGTTCTCCTCCTTATCTGGTGTTCCATGCCGATAAGGTGGTTTTACGTACTAAACCTGTTTTCTTCCAAAAGTTGTTTCTACACAAACATTAACCAGGAGATAGTCGTGCCTTCTCTGTGTCCGAAACCAGTTTCGAAGAAGGAACGTTTGTTGCACAATTTGGATGTTGTTCGCGCTCTAAAATTCTATTTAGATGCTACAAAGGATTTTAGACAAACATCTTCCTTGTTTGTTGTTTATTCTGGTAAAAGGAGAGGTCAAAAAGCAACTTCTACTCTCTCTCTTTTTGGTTTAAAAGCATCATCAGATTGGCTTACGAGGACTGCCGGACGGCAGCCTCCTGAAAGGATCACAGCTCCTTCCACTAGGGCTGAGGCTTCCACATGGGCCTTCAAGAACGAGGCTTCTGTTGATCAGATATGTAGGGCAGCGACTTGGTCTTCACTGCACACTTTTACCCAAATTTTACAAGTTTGATACTTTTGCTTCTTCGTGAGGATATTTTTGGGAGAAAGGTTTTGCAAGCCGTGGTGCCTTCCATTTAGGTGACCATGATTTGCCTCCCTCCTCTCATCCGTGTCCTAAAGCCTTTGGTATTGGTTCCCACCAAGTAAGGATGACCGCCGTGGACCGGACACACCTATGTTGGAGAAAACAGAATTTATGTTTACCTGATAAATTTCTTTCTCCAACGGTGTGTCCGGTCCACGGCCCGCCCTGGTTTTTTAATCAGGTCTGTTTTCTTTAACTACAGTCACCACGGTATCATATGGTTTCTCCTATGCAAATATTCCTCCTTAACGTCGGTCGAATGACTGGGGTAGGCGGAGCCTAGGAGGGATCATGTGACCAGCTTTGCTGGGCTCTTTGCCATTTCCTGTTGGGGAAGAGAATATCCCACAAGTAAGGATGACGCCGTGGACCGGACACACCAGTTGGAGAAAGTAATTTATCAGGTAAACATAAATTCTGTTTTTTAAAGGACATGAAAGTCAAAATAAACTTATATGATTCAAATAGAGCCTGCAATTTTAGACACTTTTCTGTTCACTTTTTTTACTAGCTACATGGTCCTCACCCACCTTTAAATCTCAGCTCTCTTAAGCCCTAGAACCTTCAGGACCCACCATTTGAAAGACTATTGCCTGCTTTTCCAAATTTAGAGTAACTTGGTGGTAAAAGTTAAAGCACCATTTTTTTAAAAATAAAAATACACATTTGAAGGAAGGGGGTTCTCTATGTGATAAAGCAGATTAGGGACTGATATGTACCAGGGCTATCCTTTAAAAAAAATCCTACAATATGCATTTCAAGTTCAGAGAATTAAAAAATCCACAATTTTCCGTGTTAAATTACTTGAAAGGGGCAAAGTTGTACCTTTTAATTATGTTTATAATACCTCCTGTATAGGCACTAAGTCTATTGAATAAATAGCTTGTTCTGAGACAAACAAGGGAGAAACTGGAATACAGCGTGTCTTCTCTGTTTGTTTCTGTCTATTTTTTTTTTTAATACTATTTTAAGCTACAAACCTAAATAGAGGCTGTCAGCTTACTGTAAGTTCTTCCCCAAAGGCTATTGAGTGGGTACTGTAAAAATCCGGAAGACTTCTGTCACTAGTCTGCAACACTGTGCTCTCTAAAAGTTTTTAGGTTTGATCTGGCATCTCAAATTTAAAAATTCTTTTACTACCAGATCAGACTCAACTAAAATGTTTATTAATGGGTCAACTTATAAGGCTGAGTGGTGAACATTGTTATTTAAAGGGATGTTTAACAGTAATACATGCAAGACATAATGATTTATTCAAAGTAAAAGATTAGTCTTAGAATAATATGTCGCGTGTATTTCTTTCATAAGATGAGGAGAGTCCATAGGTGTCAATAACATGGTGGTGTGTGTGTGTGTGTTAACATACATACATACATACATACAAGAGATTTAAAACCTCCCACCTTCTCTCCCCACTCACTCTTGTTCTTGGCCTCCAAGGAGAGAGGTTGAAGGCATGCACTTCAAGCAAGATTTTATTATTTTCTATCTAATTATTTATTGGGAACTCAGACCTGACTTGAGACCCAGTACCCCTCTTCCATCTTCATGCAGGGAAGACTTTAGCATAATTTATCCAAGATTCTGAGTGAAGCAGGGGTAAACGAATACCTCAATAATGGGAATGTCAGTACTCTCCTGGGAAAGTCTCTCAGCCATAAATGTCCTCAGGCATCACAATGGACCCCAACCTCTTAGCCTCCATCTGAGAGGTTGCTGGTATATCTGCAATCATCCTCTACAGTATATTTCTCTTGTAAGGTGTATCCAGTCCACGGATTCATCCTTTACTTGTGGGATATTCTCCTTCCCCACAGGAAGTGGCAATGAGAACACACAGCAGAGCTGTCCATATAGCTCCCCCTCTAGCTCCACCCCCCAGTCATTCTCTTTGCCGGCTCTAAAGCAATCGAAAAGGGTAAAGTGAATGTGTTGTTAGAAATGTAGTTTTTATTTTCTACAAGCAAAAGTTTATTTTAAATGGTACCGGTGTGTACTATTTACTCTCTAGCAGAAAGGAGATGAAGAGTTCTGCAGGGAGGAAGATGATTTTAGCATGTTGTAACCTAAAATCTACTGTCTGTTCCCACATAGGACTGAGGAGTGCAAGAAAACTTCAGTTGGGGGGAACAGTTTGCAGGTTAGGCTGCAATAAGGTATGTTCAGTCATTTATTTCTAGGACAAGACTGTGATAATGCTAGAAAAGACTGAAAATATCCCCATGAGGGAAGGGTAAGCTGTATTCAGAAACTAAGTATGGAATTGAAAGCTTACATAACAGGGCTAGTTTATGCTGGTTGACACTACTTAATGGCAAACGGTTTTTATTGAAAAATTTCGTTTTTTGAGACACTTTGAAGGTTCCTTTGGGTTTCTTTCAGGGGTTGTTACCCACATGGCTATTATTAAAACACTTAGGAGTGTTTCTTTAGGCCTCACCAAGCACCGGAGTGTTTTTAAGAAAATGTTCCCCATATCTGACCCCAATGCGGGACTCGTGGCAGACGGTCCCTAAGGTGGAGGGGGCTGTTTCTTCACTTGCTAACGCACAACCATACCAATTGAAGACAGTTGTGCTTTGAAAGACCCTATGGATAAAAAAATTAGAGTGTTTACTTAAGAAAATTTTTGTTCAACAAGGTTTTCTTCTCCAACCTATTGCGTTGCATGTTCCTGTAACTACTGCATCTGCTTTCTGGTTAGAGGCGCTGGAAGATGCACATCCAAATGGAGACCTCATATGAGGACATTATGGACAGATTAAGGCTCTTAAGCTGGCATAATTCTTTTATCACAGATGCCGCTTTTCAACTAGCTAAGTTTAGCGGCAAAGAATTCAGTTTTTCGCCATTTTACGCGCGCAGGGCGCCTATGGCTAAAGTTCTGGTCGGCCCCGATGTGTTGTCAAAATCAAACTCTTGAACATCCCTTTCAAAGGAAAGACCTCTCTTCGGCCCTGAATTGAAAGAGATTATTTCAGAAATCACTGGGGGGAAAAGGCCCATGCTCTCCCTCAGGACTAGTCCTTTAAGATAAAGAACAAACAAAATAATTTTCGTTCCTTTCGGAATTTCAGGGAGTGGTCTCGCTTCACCCTCCCCTGTTACAAAGCAAGAGGGTAACGCTTCGCAACCCAGGTCAGCCTGGAAACCTTACCCAGGGGCTGGAACAAGGGGTAAACAGGCCAAGAAGCCTGCAAGCTGCCTCCCAAGACAGCATGATGGGGTAGCCTCAGATCCCGGGACCTGGATCTAGTAGGGGGTAGACTCTCCTCTCTTCGCTCAGGCACTGGGCAAGAGACGTACCCGATCCCTGGGCCTTGGAGATTGTATCCCAGGGATATCTTCTAGAAATCAAGGACTCCCCTCCAAGGGGAAGGTTCCCACATTTCTCGTTTGTCTACAGACAGACAAGAAAGAGGCGTTCTTATGCTGCGTAGAAGATCTACATACCAATGGGAGTGATCCACCAGTTCAGTTGCGGAAACAAGGGCTGGTTTTTACTCAAACCTGTTTGTGGTTCCCAAGTAAAGAAGGGAACTTTCAGACCAATCCTGGATCTCAAAATTCTAAACAAATTCCTCAGAGTCCCATCATTCAAGATGGAGACCATTCGGACAATCTTACCAATGATCCAGGAGGGTCAGTATATGACTACCGTGGATCTAAAGGATGCGTATCTGCACATTCCTATCCACAAAGTTCATCACCACTTTCTCAGGTTCGCCTTTCTGGACAAGCATTATCAGTTTGTGGCTCTTCCTTTCGGGTTGGCCACTGCTCCCATAATTTTCACAAAGGTGCTAGGGTCCCTTCTGGTGGTACTAAGATCGCGGGGCATAGCAGTGGCGCCTTATCTAGACGACATCTTAATTCAGGCATCGACTTTCCAAAGAGCCAAGTCTCACACGGAAATTGTAGTGGCCTTTCTGCGGTCTCACGGGTGGAAGGTGAACATCAAAAAGAGTTCTCTCTCTCCCCCCTCACAAGAGTTCCCTTCCTAGGAACCCTAATAGACTCGGTAGAAATGAAAATATTCTCCTCAAATACAGTTGGACCAGGGGACCAGAGATTCTCTTCTCTGGTGGTTGTCTCAGGATCACCTGTCTCAGGGAATGTGTTTCCGCAGACCCGAGTGGATCATCGTAACGACCGACGCCAGTCTGTTGGGCTGGGGTGCAGTCTGGGACTCCCTGAAAGCTCAGGCTTATGGTCTCGGGAAAGAAGCTCTTCTCCCGATAAACATTCTGGAACTGAGGGCGATATTCAACGCTCTTCAGGCATGGCCTCAGCTAGCTGCGGCCAAATTAATCAGATTTCAGTCGGACAACATCACGACTGTAGCTTACGTCAATCATCAAGGCGGAACAAGGAGTTCCCTAGCAATGATGGAAGTAACCAAAATAATCAGATGGGCGGAGGATCACTCTTGCCTTCTCTCAGCAATTCACATCCAAGGAGTAGAAAAACTGGAGGCGGATTCCTAAGTCCGTCAGACCTTTTCACCCTGGGGGAGTGGGAACTCCACCCCGGAGGTATTTGCCTCAAGCTGACTCTAGCTATGGGGCACTCCCAGAATTGGATCTGATGGCGTCCCGTCAGAACACCAAACTTCCTCTTTACGGGTCCAGGTCCCGGGATCCCCAGGCGGGTGCCTGATAGATGCTCTAGCAGCGTCTTGGTCCTTCAATCTGGCCTATGTTTTTCCACTGTTTCCTCTCCTCCCTCGTCTGGTTGCCAGAATCAAGCAGGAGAGGGCTTTGGTGATTCCACGCAGGACCTGGTATGCAGACCTAGTGGACATGTCATCTGTGCCCCCCCCACCCCCCCCCCCCTCCCCCCCCCCGGGACACTACCAATGAGGCAGGACCTTCTAATACTAGGTCCTTTCAAACATCCAAATCTAATTTCTCTGCGTCTGACTGTTTGGAGATTGAATGCCTAATTCTATCAAAGCGTGGTTTCTCTGAGTTGGTTATTGATACCCTATTTCAGGCTAGAAAGCCTGTCACCAGGAAAATCTACCATAAGATTTGGCGAAAATATCTTTTTTGGTGCGAATCCAAGGATTACTCATGGAGTAAGGTTAGGATTCCAGGATTTTGTCCCTTTCTCCAAAACGGATTGGAGAAAGATTGTCAGCTAGTTCCTTAAAGGGACATATATCTGCTTTGTCTATTCTTTTTCACAAACGTCGGGCAGAGGTACCAGACGTTCAAACGTTTAGTCAGGCTTTAGTCAGAATCAAGCCTGTTTATAGACCTGTGACTCCGCCATGGAGTCTGAATTTAGTTCTTTCAGTTCTGCAAGGGGTTCCGTTTGAACCTTTACATTCCATAGATATTAAGTTTTTATCTTGGAAAGTTTTGTTTTTGGTAGCTATCTCTTCTGCTCGAAGAGTTTCAGAGTTATCTGCTTTACAGTGTGATTCACCTTACCTGGTGTTCCATGCAGATAAGGTAGTTTTGCGTACCAAACCCGGTTTTCTTCCTAAGGTTGTGTCTAATAAGAATATTAACCAGGAAATTGTTGTTCCTTCTCTGTGTCCTAATCCTTCGTTGAAGAAGAAACGTCTGTTACACAATCTTGATGTGGTTCGTGCTTTAAAGTTCTATTTACAAGCAACTAAGGATTTCAGACAAGCAACTTCTTTGTTTGTTATCTATTCTCGTAAGAGAAGAGGTCAGAAGGCGACCGCTACCTCTCTTTCCTTTTGGCTGAAAAGCATCATCCGTTTGGCCTATGAGACTGCTGGCCAGCAGCCTCCTGAAACAATTACTGCCCATTCTACCAGAGCAGTGGCTTCCACATGGGCTTTTAAAAATGAGGCTTCTGTTGAACAGATTTGTATGGCAGCGACTTAATCTTCGCTGCATACTTTTTCCAAATTTTACAAATTTGATACTTTTGCTTCTTCGGAGGCTATTTTTGAGAGAGAGGTTTTACAAGCAGTGGTGCCTTCCATTTAAGGTACCTGTCTTGTTCCCTCCCTTCATCCGTGTCCTAAAGCTTTGGTATTGGTATCCCACAAGTAAAGGATGAATCCGTGGACTGGATACACCTTACAAGAGAAAACAGAATTTATGCTTACCTGATAAATTACTTTCTTTTGTGGTGTATCCAGTCCACGGCCCGCCCTTTCATTTTAAGACAGGTGGTTTTTATTTTTAAACTACAGTCACCACTGCACCCTATGGTTTCTCCTTTTTCTTCCTAACCTTCGGTCGAATGACTGGGGGGTAGAGCTAGAGGGGGAGCTATATGGACAGCTCTGCTGTGTGCTCTCTTTGCCACTTCCTGTTGGGAAGGAGAATATCCCACAAGTAAAGGATGAATCCGTGGACTGGATACACCACAAGAGAAAGTAATTTATCAGGTAAGCATAAATTCTGTTTTTCTTGCACTGGATGGGCTCTCTACTGGATCAGCATTCTGTGAGGGAAAAAGACCTCAGCAAGCTGGTAAGATACAGTGGAGGGGTGCTGCAGTCCAGGTAAGTGACTCAGACACTAAATACAGCCCAAATCTTTTATACAGGGAGTGCAGAATTATTAGGCAAATTAGTATTTTGACCACATCATCCTCTTTATGCATGTTGTCTTACTCCAAGCTGTATAGGCTCGAAAGCCTACTACCAATTAAGCATATTAGGTGATGTGCATCTCTGTAATGAGAAGGGGTGTGGTCTAATGACATCAACACCCTATATCAGATGTGCATAATTATTAGGCAACTTCCTTTCCTTTGGCAAAATGGGTCAAAAGAAGGACTTGACAGGCTCAGAAAAGTCAAAAATAGTGAGATATCTTGCAGAGGGATGCAGCACTCTTAAAATTGCAAAGCTTCTGAAGCGTGATTATCAAACAATCAAGCTTTTCATTCAAAATAGTCAACAGGGTCGCAAGAAGCGTGTGGAAAAACCAAGGCGCAAAATAACTGCCCATGAACTGAGAAAAGTCAAGCGTGCAGCTGCCAAGATGCCGCTTGCCACCAGTTTGGCCATATTTCAGAGCTGCAACATCACTGGAGTGCCCAAAAGCACAAGGTGTGCAATACTCAGAGACATGGCCAAGGTAAGAAAGGCTGAAAGACGACCACCACTGAACAAGACACACAAGCTGAAACGTCAACACTGGGCCAAGAAATATCTCAAGACTGATTTTTCTAAGGTTTTATGGACTGATGAAATCAGAGTGAGTCTTGATGGGCCAGATGGATGGGCCCGTGGCTGGATTGGTAAAGGGCAGAGAGCTCCAGTCCGACTCAGACGCCATCAAGGTGGAGGTGGAGTACTGGTTTGGGCTGGTATCATCAAAGATGAGCTTGTGGGGCCTTTTCGGATTGAGGATGGAGTCAAGCTCAACTCTCAGTCCTACTGCCAGTTTCTGGAAGACACCTTCTTCAAGCAGTGGTACAGGAAGAAGTCTGCATCCTTCAAGAAAAACATGATTTTCATGCAGGACAATGCTCCATCAAACGCGTCCAAGTACTCCACAGCGTGGCTGGCAAGAAAGGGTATAAAAGAAGAAAATCTAATGACATGGCCTCCTTGTTCACCTGATCTGAACCCCATTGAGAATCTGTGGTCCATCATCAAATGTGAGATTTACAAGGAGGGAAAACAGTACACCTCTCTGAACAGTGTCTGGGAGGCTGTGGTTGCTGCTGCACGCAATATTGATGGTGAACAGATCAAAACACTGACAGAATCCATGGATGGCAGGCTTTTGAGTGTCCTTGCAAAGAAAGGTGGCTATATTGGTCACTGATTTGTTTTTGTTTTGTTTTTGAATGTCAGAAATGTATATTTGTGAATGTTGAGATGTTATATTGGTTTCACTGGTAAAAATAAATAATTGAAATGGGTATATATTTGTTTTTTGTTAAGTTGCCTAATAATTATGCACAGTAATAGTCACCTGCACACACAGATATCCCCCTAAAATAGCTATAACTAAAAACAAACTAAAAACTACTTCCAAAACTATTCAGCTTTGATATTAATGAGTTTTTTGGGTTCATTGAGAACATGGTTGTTGTTCAATAATAAAATTAATCCTCAAAAATACAACTTGCCTAATAATTCTGCACTCCCTGTAGGTACTACATTAGGGTTTTCTTTCCTAAGATATGGAGAGTCCACAACGTCATTCAATTACTAGTGGGAATATAACTCCTGGCCAGCAGGAGGAGGCCAAAAGCATCACAACAAAGCTGTTAAATGTCACTCCCCTACCCATAATTCCCAGTCATTCTCTTTGCCTCTGTCAATAGAGGAGGTGAAGTTTTGGTGTCTGAAGAAATGAATTACTTTTCCCTGCAAGCAAGGATTTGGGTCTAGCTGTAGTCCACGTTTATCTCTTCAATAGAATAGTGGCTTTTAAGCAGTTAGGAAGTTGTGAGGTTGTGCTTACTTTTTTTCCTAACATATTACTGCCCTAGGTTACTCTGTTCTTTCTTTTTTCTACAGGTCTCTGTAAGGAGTATATGTCCTTTCACACCTTGGGAGCTGTCTTCCTGCCCGACAGTTGGATTGCAGGTAAGTGTTTTTGTCTTCTAGGTATTGGAGACTTGCACTTTAAAGGGACAGTATACCCTAATTTTCATATAACTGCGTGTAATAGACACTACTATAAAGAATAAGATGCACAGATACTGATATAAAAATCCAGTATAAAACTGTTTAAAAACTTACTTAGAAGCGCTCAGTTTAGCTCTGTTGAAAAGGTAGCCGGAAAGCCGATTCCAAGTGGGAAGAAAGATATCCCCCCCCCCCTTTGTTTGCATATGAAAAGACCCTTTACACAAACAGGAGCCAGCTGGAGTAGGTAGCTGACGGTATTCTCATAAAACTTTGGGGCTTGGTTAGGAGTCTAAAAATCAGAGCAATGTTATTTAAAAATAAGCAAAACTATAAATTAAAAAAAACAAAAAAACTTTATGGGCTATATAAATAGATCATTTTACAAAACATTTATGCAAGATAATAGGATATTTATTGGCAGGGTGCATGCACTGGTTAATGTGACTTGGAGATGAGGGGTTGATGAGGGCTAAAATATGTTCAAGTTTAGACTATTTTTATTTTATATTTTGGATCTTTATGGCATGTTTTGTGTAACATTCTCATGTGTATTTTTTTAGAAAGTTTTCAGTTGCATGGCGGTCTCGTTTTCTTCTTCACTTTTATCAGTTAGTGACTTTGCCATATAGACTTCTCATCACAGGATGTGGGCGTGTTTTTATGACCGCTCTGTGATTTGCTGATGCTTTATCAGATGTGCACGCTTTACATTTTGGCGCAGTTGTTTTTGGCCGGATGGTCATGTGACCCGCTCTTCCAATTTTAGACATTAAGCAGAGCGGCGTCTTGTTTTTCCGGCATTAGCAATCTGAATTGTGTGAGATAGGAGAGTGCTGTGTGGTGGTTCTCCTTTCTGTTTGGTTTTTGTTGGCAACTATTGTAGCGGTTTTTTTTTGTTTGTTTTTTATTTTGCTATCTTTTAAACATTCCTTTTAAAGTGACAGTACCTTTTTGTATTTTTGTAGATTTTTCTGGTTTAAGTAATATGGATTTGGAACAATCCCCTGCTTGTAATAAGTGTTTGCTATGCCTTGAGGCACAAATTGCTTTGCCTATGCAATTCTGTGCTGCTTGCTTAAATATGACTTTGCAAAATAAAGTTAAATTGTTGCCCTCTGAGCCCAATAAAGTCTCTCAGGATGATGCTGTTCAGACAACGCCATAGCTTTCTCCTCCAACGTCCCAAGCCTCATTGTCATCACATGCAGTGCCCTGCGATTCCTCTCAACCTCCTGGAGGAGTATATTTACCTGGAGATTTTGGATATCTTCTGCGGTATCTGCGGCATTATCTGTTTTTCCTGTTTTGGGAAGACGCAAGAGGAAAACTAAACATTTATCAGATAGCAAGGTGTCCTCCCTCATAAGTAAATTATGGGTAGGTGTTAAAGGATGATAGTGTCGGGCAAAAAAAAGATAGATGGAGTAGCTCTGCAGTTCTACTCAAAATAAAGGTATAATCATAGAAAACAAATCTTTTGCGCTTAAACAGCTAGACACTATCACACTAGAGGTATACTGACAAACTATGAAAAGTGATGCGTTAAAAATATAAAGAATATAGAAATTTATATAATAAATATATAAAAATATAAAAACTCTTCACTTTGAAGCAATAATGAAAAACTCTCCTTACTTTATAAAAAACAAGAGATTTTACTTAAAGGGACACTGAACCCAATTTTTTTCTTTCATGATTCAGATAGAGCATTTAATTTTAAGCAACTTTCTAATTTACTTCTATTATCAATTTTAATTCGTTCTCTTGCTATCTTTATTTGAAAAAGAAGGCATCTCAGCTAAGGAGCCAGCAAATGTTTGCTTCAGTACCATGGACAACACTTGTTTATTGGTGCTGAACAATCAGGAAGGACAACCCAGGTTGTTCACCAAAAATGGGCCGGCATCTAAACTTACATTCTTGCTTTTCAAATAAACATACCAAGAGAATGAAGAAAATTTGATAATAGGAGTAAATTAGAAAGTTGCTTAAAAATGCATGCTCTATGTGAATCACGAAAGAACATTTTTTAGTACAGTGTCCCTTTAAACAATAAAATCAATTACAAATACATATTAGAAATTAAAAACCACTGGTGGTGTAGGATTATTCCAATTCTAAAACTTGTAGAATATCTTTGTACAATACAATGATTAGCAATATAATATATAAAGTGCATTTTCAAACGAAGTGCATTTTTTAAGCAAGGTGCAACTAAATAAAGGGCATCTTATAAATGTGCAAGTAAAACAAAACGTATCTCCACTGCCTGATTCTAAACAAACAACCTATGCGTATATAAGAGCAGATAATAAACGCTCCTTTTTTGGAGAGAACAGTGAAAGTCTCTTAAAGTGTCTCTTTAAAGGCTATGTTATATATCTTTTCAGATGAATGTCTTAAAACTCAAGTTGTCTTGAATGTCTTAAAGTGCAGTGACTCAAGTTAGCGTTCTCCTCGTGTCTCTCGTCGACTCCTTCCGGTTTTGTGACGTCACTTAGTCACATGATCTCCTTACAGCAAATGGTGGTGCTTAGATTCGTCAAGCAAACAGAGCACTCTTAGAATTTGGGACCTTTGAGTACGATCTACGCGTTTCCCCCTCAGCCTTTATCAAGATACTTCTAGTGTGGTCCTTTGCTTCTTTTATAGGTGTTTCTTCATAAGTGGCTTTTTTCTTTTTCATTAATATAAGTGCAGCATCATCTAAGGCCACATTCTATCCACATGAGACACGAGGAGAACGCTAACTTGAGTTACTGTACCGCTCTGGAGAAGACAGCTCTCACTAAATACCTAGATCACACAGGAAGGTGGTTAAGTGGTCTGTCAAATACAGGTTTATACCACTACACAACAAATACCCAAAGTGGAACAAGAGGTAAGCGCAAAAGATTTGTTTTCTATGTCCTCCCTCATAAGTCTGATGGGGAGAATACCTCAGGAGCTTCTGAGGGTGAAATTTTAGATTTAGACAGTGTATGTCTGATACTGAAGAAGTGAACTTCAGATTTAAGCTTGAACACCTTCGTGTATTGTTAAAGGAGGTTTTGGCTACTTTGGACAACTCCGATTCATCTGTCGTTGTCAATCCTAAGAAATCTAGTGAATTTAATAAATACTATGAAGTTCCTTCTTCTGTGGAAGTGTTTCCTGTTCCAGACAGTGTGAAGGAGATTATTTCACAGGAATGGGAGAAGCCAGGGATTCCTTTTTCCCTGTCTTCTGATTTAAAAAGAGGTTTCCTGTTGCTTACTTCATTAAGGATTCATAGCGCTCTGTGCCTAAAGTAGAAGGGGCTATTTCTACTCTGGCTAAGAGAACTACTATCCCTATAGAGGATAGCTGTTCCTTTAAGGATCCCATGGACAAGATGCTGGAGGCTTATTTGAAAAAAAATGTATGTTCATCAGGGTCTTCAATGGCAATCTGCAGTTTGTATTGCCACTGTAGCAAGTGTGGCATCTTGTTGGTGCGATGCCTTGTCTGAATCTATTTTATAAGAGACTTCGTTGGAGGAAATCCAAGTTAGGATTAAGGCTCTCAAATTGGCCAATTCTTTTATTTCTGATGCTAACATGCAAGTTATTAGACTGGGAGCCAAGATATCTGGCTTCACTGTCTTAGCCTGCAGGGCTTTGTGGCTTAAATCTTGGTCAGCTGATGTTACCTCTAAGTCCAAGCTTTTGTCGCTTTCTTACAAGGGTAAGACTTTGAATCCGGTCTGGCAGAAATTATTTCTGAGATTACGGGTGGAAAAGGGTCCTTTCTACCACAAGATAAGAAGAATAGATCTAAAGGAGGTCAAAGTAATTTTCGTTCCTTTCATAACTTCAGAAGTCAAGTCGTCTTCTTACTCTACCAAGCTGGAACAGTCCAAGTCTTCTTGGAAACCCAATCCGCCTTGGAATAAGGGGAAACTGTCTAAGAAGCCTGCAGCTGAGTTTAAGTCAGCACGAAGGCACTGCACCTGGTCCGGGATCGGATCAAGTGGGTGGCAGACTTTCCCTGTTTTTTCAAGCCTGGATAAGATATGTCCCAGATCCTTGGGCTGTGGATATAGTATCTCAGGGTTACAAAATAGAATTCAAATCTCTTCCTCCCAGGGGCAAGTTTTACCTCTCAAGATTATCTGCAGACCAGGTAAAAAGAGAGGCATTCTTGAACTGTGTTCAGGATCTTTCCTCCCTGGGAGTGATTGTTCCAGTTCCAGTAAGGGAGCAGGGTCTAGGTTTCTATTTAAATCTGTTCATGGTTCCCAAGAAAGAAGGAAGTTTTCGACCCATTTTAGACCTAAAGTGCCTCAACAAGTTTCTCAGGGTACCGTTTTTCAAAATGGAAAACATTCAGCCCATTCTTCCTTTGATCCAGGAGGGTCAGTTCATGACGACCCGACCATAGACCTGAAGGATGTGTATCTTCATGTTCCCATCTACAGGGATCATCACATATTCCCGAGATTTGCTTTTCTAGACAAACACTTCCAGTTTGTGGCTCTTCCTTTTGGCCTTGCCACAACTCCCATAATTTTTTCAAAGGTTCTGGCGGCTCTCTTGGCAGTGGTCAGGCCTCAAGGTATTGCAGTGGCACCTTACTTTTCAACAAGCAAACTTACATACAGAGATCTTGTTGTATTTTCTACGTTTCCACGGATGGAAAGTGAATCTGGGAAAGAGTTCCCTTGTTCCAGCAACAAGGATGGTTTTCTTAGGGACCTTAATAGATTCTCTATCTATGAGGATTTTTCTGACGAAGGTCAGATAATCCAAAATTCTCTCCTCTTGCCTGCCTCTCTCTTCAGTCTACTGTTCGGCCATCAGTGGCTCAATGTATGGCGGTAATTGGTCTGATGGTTGCTTCCATGGACATCATTCCCTTTGCTCGATTCCATTTGAGAACTCTGCAATTATGCATGCTCAGACAATGGAATGGAGACCATTCTGATCTGTTTGAGGATAGATCTAGACCTGTCAACAAGAGACTCACTCTCGTGGTGGCTTTCTCAGGAACGTCTCAGGGCACATGTTTCCAGACCCTCTTGGGTGATAGTGACCATGGACGCCAGCCTGCTAGGCTGGGGAGCAGTCTGGGATTCGTTAAGGGCACAGGATCTATAGACTCGGGAGGGGTTTGCTCTTTCCATAAACATCTTGGAGTTGAGAGCGATTTACAATGCTTTGATGGCTTTGCCTCAGTTGTCTTTAGTCCGGTTTATCAGATTTTTTAAGATTTCAGTCGGACAACATCACCTCAGTGGCTTACATCAACCACCAGGGAGGAACCCGGAGTTCCTTAGCTATGAAGGTGTCTCCGATTTTTCAGTGGGCAGAAGCTCACAATTGTTGTCTGTCTGCCATCAACATTCCAGGAGTGGACAACAGGGAAGCGGATTTCCTGAGCAGACAGACTTTTCATCCCGGGAAGTGGGCTCTCCATCCGGAGGTATTTTCCAGGTTAATGGGACATAAAACAAGTTGAGATAGAGACAAAATATAATAATATGTACATTAGTTACTTTACCTGCAAATGTATACTGCGGTGCCTCCCCATTAACCCTTTCTTTTAAGTTTTTGAATTGTACAGCTCTAACTCCCCCCACACAATTCCTTTAATGGCTGTAGCTATATCCATTGTTTTGGTAAAATGCACAAATTAATATGGATTATCTGATGGAGCATCCCTTGAAGCTGTGAACTCAGGTGAAATACTATTCCTGTGTCTAAACACTGATAAGAGGGGTGAGGGGTGGAGCACATTGTCCAGACAGCATGGCTATTTTAAGTAATTTTGCTTATTTTTGAAAATTATTTTAAAATACTTCCCAACAATTTTTAAACAATTTTTTTATGCAAACTATTTTTACTTAATTTGCCCTTTTAGAATATGCACAGGACTCAACCTGTTTTATGGCACTTTAACCTTCAAGTGGGGGATGCCGGTGTCTGATGCTGTCTCGGCATAACGCCAAGCTTCCAAGGTACGGTTCATGGTGAAGAGATCCGCAGGCTGCCCTGGTAGATGCTCTGACAGTTCCTTGGGATTTCGGTCTAGCATACCTGTTTCCTCTGTTTGCACTCTTTCTACGAGTCATTGCTCGTATCAAACAGAAGAGAGCGTTGGTAATTCTAATAGCTCCTGCTTGGCCTCGCATGTTCTAGTATGCAGACCTAGTGAACATGTCATCTCTTCCTCCTTGGAGGTTACATCTGAGGGAGGACCTTCTAGTTCAGGGTCCTTTCCTCCATCCAAATCTCGTTTCTCTGAAGCGAACTGCTTGGAGATTGAACGCTTAGTTCTTGCTTAGTGTGGGTTTTTTGTGTCGGTTATTGAGACCATGTTGCAGGCTCTCAAGCCTGTAACTCGTAGGATTTACCATAAGGTATGTGTAAATACCTTTTACTAGTGTGAATCAAAGGGTACTCTTGGAGTATAGCCATGATTCCCTAGAATTTTGTCTTTTCTCCAGGGAAGGTCTAGAGAAAGGGTTGTCAGTTCTCTGAGAGGTCAGATTTCTGCTTTATCTATTGTTACATAGTGTTTGATGGATGTGGCCAGATGTTTATTCCTTTCTGTCAGGCCTTGGTCAGAATCAGGGCCTGTGTTTAAACCTTTTACTTCTCCTTGGAGTCTTAACTTGTTCTTAAAGGTTTGCATTAGGCTCCGTTTGAGACTATGCATTCCATAGATATTAAGTTGTTATCTTGGAAGGTTTTGTTTCTTGTTGCTACTCTCTTCTGCTCCTGAGAGTTTCTGAAACTTTTGGCTTTGCAGTGTGATTTGCCTTACCTTATCTTTCATGTGGATAAGGTGTGTTCTTCCTCGACTAAAATTGGGGGTTTCTCCCCTAAAGTGGTTTCGGTTAGAAATATTAATCAGGAAAATTTTTGTTCCTTCTCTCTGTCCTAATCCTTCTCTCTTCATAATGTTGTGCATGCTCTAAAGTTCTACCTACAGTTGACTAAGGATTTTCGCAGTCTTCTGTCCTGTTTATTTGTTTTTCTGTAAAGCACAAAGGTCAGAAGGCTACTGCTATTCTCTTTCCTTCTGGTTAAGAAGTATGATTCATTTTGCTTATGAGACTGCTGGTCAGCAGCCTCCTGAGAGAATTACGGCTCATTCTATTAGGGCTGTCTTCCTCTTCTTGGGCTTTCAAAAATGAAGCTTCTGTCGAACAGATATGCAAGGCTGCAACTTGGTCTTCTCTTCATACTTTTTCCAAATTTTACAAATTTGATACTTTTTTCCTCGGCTGAGGCTTCTTTTGGGAGAAAGGTTCTTCAAGCAGTGTTGCCTGTCTTGTTCTCCCTCCCTATTCATTCCATGTCCTCTAGCTTGGGTATTGGTTCCCACTAGTAATTGAATGACGTTGTGGACTCTCCATATCTTATGAAAGAAAACAAAATTATGCTTACCTGATTAATTTCTTTCTTACCAGATATGGATAGTCCACGACCCCTCCCTTTTTTTAAGACGGTAATTGTTTAATAAACCTCAGGGACCTCTACACCTTTGTGTTTCTTTTCTATTTTCCTTCGGTCGAATGACAGGAAATTATGGGTAGGGGTGTGACATTTTAACAGCTTTTCTGTGGTGCTCTTTGCCTCCTCCTGCTGACCAGGAGTGATAATCCCACTAGTAATTGAATGACGTTGTGGACTTTCCATATCTGGAAATGAAGAAATTATCAGGTAATCATAAATTTTGCTTTTCAGCCTTTACACATAATGCTTACCTATGTGTTTAACACAAAACATGATGAATTAAGAGTTAAAAATCCCTCTTTTTTTTCAATGCCTATTTGCCCTTTAAGCAGTCCTGGGTTCACTATATCCTCACATCACAAAAAAGCAATGCTGTCTCTTAAGAAAATTGCTATTTGCCTTATGCAGTTAGTGGTTCAGCTCATGATGGATGAGGTTAGGGTTGAAGACACAAGTGGGAACAAATTTATTTTTTTATTTTTATTTTTTTTATTTATTTTTTATTCAATTAAATATCTTTATGGTGTGTTTTCAGTGGGTGGTTTTCTCACAGGCCTTAGCCTGCACATCGTTCCGCCTCCGCCCGATTCACGTTGGAACTCTAGGGAACATACTGCAGCCCACAAACTTTTCTGCAGTACATTTTATCTTTTTTATTATGCCAAAACTGTTCCAGTTTACCAAATTAACCAGCTATGTAACAATTGTGTCCCACATCTCCAATTCGCAAGCAATCTTGGAGCGGCAACGGCGACACTGTCTAATATATATTTTTTTACATTTTTATTTTTTTGGACAACACGGCAGCCATCCAAAGCCAAGGAATGAATAGATTTCATGACTGGCTATTATTAGCAATATATGTTGCACTGCGAAGCGCACAAAGTGTTGGCTACCCTGTCTGGGGTAAAAACTTAGTCTGAATGTCATACTGTATTTTGTATGTTACTGACGTGCAGACTAAGTTTTTCTAACCCAGACAGGCATCCAACACTTTGTTTGCTGCCTCAGCGCAACATATATTGCCAATGCCAATAGCCCATCATGAAATGTATTCAGCTGAGCCCCTTGGCTGTGAGGGCTGCCACCAGTTTTTTAAAAACTGCAAGCCACGACCCCAATGATTAAACTTAATCTGAAGACTGAAGTATCGGGCGCCAAGCATGCTTTGGACACTGGACCCCGCCCCCTGTGCAACAATGCTTGGCATCAGCACACAGGCAGGGGTTGGGTTGGATTACATGTGCTGCTGGCTGCCCTCTCTTATTCTGGGCTCCTTGGATGGCGGATTGTCGACTTTGGCATCCCACGCAGTGTCGCACTCAAGCTTTATGAATGGCACTGACTGACTGGTGTGTCCAGTCCAGCTGTTCCTCGCGCTCTCTCAGCCTTTGAAGACTATTAAAACATGGGCCACTGAAGGAGAAATGAAGGAGTTAAGTCCTCTGGGACAGTGGCTCTATCTCCATGTCATCCATGTCTATCTCTATCTCCATCGTGTCAGTCATACTTTGCCCCCTCATTCAGGTCTGTCACTGGCAGTTATATATAATCAATCAGTGAGAGAACTAGGTTCCCCACTGATAATAGCTGCGCACACTTCACAAATAGAAAAATACACACTTATAACTATTAAAAATTGTAAGTTCACTGAGATAAAGTTATTTACTTATCTGAAGCAACAAACGCACAAGTTCAAAGAATAGAGTCTTTTCCTCCTGTTTTTAAAGATGTTCCATAAGAAGTACTGGCTGCTTGATAAAGAACCCCTCGGGTATAGAATCCAAGTCTGGTAGTGAATGTAATCTAGAAAATCAAGCGCACAAAAGCACTTCTGATAGTGCAATAAATTTTATTACAAAATTATATGTAAGTACATTAAAAATCCCCAATCAGATGGGTACTCACAAGGAAACCCTCAATCAAATGAGGTAAGATACAGGCACGATATTGCAGATTTAAAGTTGCACAATCCTCAGTCTTTGTTATATACAATAATCCCTTCAGTCTTGCAAAGTTGTTAAAACAAAGTTCAATTGTATTTTCTGTGCTTAGAAGTGGTCTAATACCTAGGCTTACCGGTTTTCACTGAACCTTCGTTGGTAGTATAGTGAATTCCCAGCTCCTGCCTAATTGGTATATATGCCAAATTTCTGTATGCACAGTTGTTTGAACAAAACCGGCAGACGACAAGCGTCGGCGTGACGTAAGGTGGGCGTGGCCTAATGCGTTTCACGGAGGTTCCGCTTCGTCAGAGGCTTTTGACAGCCCACCTTACTTCTGACATCTATATACACACCCAGAGGTCAGAGCACGCCCATCCCCCACGTCACGCTCCCAATGCTTTTGTCAGTTTTCTTTGCTATTTGCGCTACGCTACTGAATAGGGGAATAGATCCTATATGTTAATGTGTTATCACTCAATGTTTTCCCCTGCAGCATTTTATTTGATAGGTATTGATATTTTTGATCCTCAATTGTTGTATCTTAAAGATCATAACAAAAACATATATATATATATATATATATATAATATATATATATATATATTGCCTATTTAAATTTACAAAAATTATGTTCATGTCCAACTATCTGTATTGAATAAGAAAAAATATATATATTGTGCCATCTGTTAATTACTCTATATAAATAATTAAATTATTAAAGGCCTCACAATATAAAATTAACAATTCATAATTACCTAACTTCCACTATAAAATGCAAAGAACCACTCAACAAATTAATGCAAAGAAGAATGCAAAGGACCACTCAACAAATTAATAGTAACATTAAAATAATAAAATATATATAGATAAAAAATATATAAATTAATACTGTACATGTTGTTATTATGTGTGTTGTTAAATAAACAGACTAATAATTGGGGAAACCCATAATTAAAAGCCCAATAGCTGTAGTGTCTCTATAGACATATCAAATGTGTTATTAATTCCACATCAGATAGAAGGGGGGGGGGCATGTAACATTTTTGATAATTATTTTATATTTCATAGTATTCCCAAAATTCCATGTTCTTAAAGAGCTAGGACCCAATAACAGGTGACACTTTCACACCAAAAAAGCTTGAATATCCACCTCTCTATTCATTCCTAGCGGTTCTAGAGTTTGAAGCTGGTGGATCCAAAAAGTCTCCCTCTGTCTCAACATGAGTAATCTGTTCCCTCTTCTCTCATCTAATACTACCTGTTCTATTGCTACAAACCTCAGGCCAGAATTATCATTGTCATGAAAATCCCTGAAATGGTCAGTAACACCATGTACTACATCTCCCTTTTCTATATTAGTGAGATGTTCCATTACTTTTCTTTTGATAGTCCTTTTTTGTCTTTCCTATATACTGTTTTTTACACGGACATTCTAGCAGATACTCTACATACTTAGAATGACAATTCATAGTTTGTTTGATCTCCATTGTATGTCCATTGGAACTGGAGGTAATGTGTTTGTTATTCTGATGGATTATTGGACAGGTGTTACATCCCTTTCTATTACACTTAAAGAAACCTTTAGCCAATTTGTTCAACCAATTACCATTTCTATTTTATTTCTTAGTTTGCCTAGGTGCCCAAGATTGCTTTCAAGTTTTTTATTCTTTTTAAAGACTACCTTTGGTATAGGATCCAATGTTTTGTTGAGGAGAGGGTCCTCTAACAGAATGTGCCAATGTTTCTTTATGGCCTTTTTGATTTTATTTGATTCTTTGTTGAATTTGGTTAGAAAAATATTATTCTGCATGTTTTCTTTCCTTTTTGATTTTTTGGAGTGTTGATCTGTCTAGATTCCTTGCTTTTTATAGCCTTTAGCTCTGAACCTGGTTTTTCATTTTTTGGACTCTTGCTCAAATGCAACTATACTTTAACAGTTTCTTCTGACCCTCTGGAACTGTCCATAAGGAATATTTTCTATACATTTTTTATGGTGTCCACTAGAGGCATGCAAGTAGTAGTCAGTGTCTTTACTGTACAGACTAGTAGTAATACATTCTTGTTCTGAAGATAGAACTATATCCAAAAATTCTATTTGTTTTCTCCAACATAGGTGTGTCCGGTCCACGGCGTCATCCTTACTTGTGGGATATTCTCTTCCCCAACAGGAAATGGCAAAGAGCCCAGCAAAGCTGGGTCACATGATCCCTCCTAGGCTCCGCCTACCCCAGTCATTCTCTTTGCCGTTGTACAGGCAACATCTCCACGGAGATGGCTTAGAGTTTTTTAGTGTTTAACTGTAGTTTTTATTATTCAATCAAGAGTTTGTTATTTTGAAATAGTGCTGGTATGTACTATTTACTCAGAAACAGAAAAGAGATGAAGATTTCTGTTTGTATGAGGAAAATGATTTTAGCAACCGTCACTAAAATCCATGGCTGTTCCACACAGGACTGTTGAGAGCAATTAACTTCAGTTGGGGGAACAGTGAGCAGTCTCTTGCTGCTTGAGGTATGACACATTCTAACAAGACGATGTAATGCTGGAAGCTGTCATTTTCCCTATGGGATCCGGTAAGCCATGTTTATTACGATCGTAAATAAGGGCTTCAAAAAGGGCTTATTAAGACTGTAGACTTTTTCTGGGCTAAATCGATTGATTATTAACACATATTTAGCCTTGAGGAATCATTTTATCTGGGTATTTTGATATAATAATATCGGCAGGCACTGTTTAAGACACCTTATTCTTTAGGGGCTTTCCCAAAGCATAGGCAGAGCCTCATTTTCGCGCCGGTGTTGCGCACTTGTTTTTGAGAGGCATGGCATGCAGTCGCATGTGTGAGGAGCTCTGATACTTAGAAAAGACTTTCTGAAGGCGTCATTTGGTATCGTATTCCCCTTGGGGCTTGGTTGGGTCTCAGCAAAGCAGATACCAGGGACTGTAAAGGGGTTAAAGTTCAAACGGCTCCGGTTCCGTTATTTTAAGGGTTAAAGCTTCCAAATTTGGTGTGCAATACTTTTAAGGCTTTAAGACACTGTGGTGAAAATTTGGTGAATTTTGAACAATTCCTTCATGTTTTTTCGCAATTGCAGTAATAAAGTGTGTTCAGTTTAAAATTTAAAGTGACAGTAACGGTTTTATTTTAAAACGTTTTTTGTACTTTGTTATCAAGTTTATGCCTGTTTAACATGTCTGAACTACCAGATAGACTGTGTTCTGAATGTGGGGAAGCCAGAATTCCTATTCATTTAAATAAATGTGATTTATGTGACAATGACAATGATGCCCAAGATGATTCCTCAAGTGAGGGGAGTAAGGCATGGTACTGCATCATTCCCTCCTTCGTCTACCACGAGTCTTGCCCACTCAGGAGGCCCCTAGTACATCTAGCGCGCCAATACTCCTTACTATGCAACAATTAACGGCTGTAATGGATAATTCTGTCAAAAACATTTTAGCCAAAATGAACACTTATCAGCGTAAGCGCGACTGCTCTGTTTTAGATACTGAAGAGCATGACGACGCTGATAATAATATTTCTGAAGGGCCCCTAACCCAGTCTGATGGGGCCAGGGAGGTTTTGTCTGAGGGAGAAATTACTGATTCAGGGAACATTTCTCAACAAGCTGAACCTGATGTGATTGCATTTAAATTTAAGTTGGAACATCTCCGCATTCTGCTTAAGGAGGTATTATCCACTCTGGATGATTGTGACAAGTTGGTCATCCCAGAGAAACTATGTAAAATGGACAAGTTCCTAGAGGTGCCGGGGCTCCCAGAAGCTTTTCCTATACCCAAGGCGGGTGGCGGACATTGTTAATAAAGAATGGGAAAGGCCCGGTATTCCTTTCGTCCCTCCCCCCATATTTAAAAAAATTGTTTCCTATGGTCGACCCCAGAAAGGACTTATGGCAGACAGTCCCCAAGGTCGAGGGAGCGGTTTCCACTTTAAACAAACGCACCACTATACCCATAGAGGATAGTTGTGCTTTCAAAGATACTATGGAATAAAAAAATTAGAAGGGTTTGCTTAAAAAGATGTTTTGTTCGCAGGGTTACCTTCTACAACCAATTTCATGCATTGTCCCTGTCGCTACCAGCCGCATGTTTCTGGTTCGATGAGCTGATAAAGGGCGGTCGATAGTGATTCTCCTCCTTTTGAGGAGATTATGGACAGAATCAAATGCTCTCAAATTGGCTAATTCTTTCACCCTAGACGCCACTTTGCAATTGGCTAGGTTAGCGGCTAAGAATTCTGGGTTTGCTATTGTGGCGCGCAGAGCGCTTTGGTTGAAATCTTGGTCGGCTGATGCGTCTTCCAAGAACAAGCTACTTAACATTCCTTTCAAGGGGAAAACGCTGTTTGGCCCTGACTTGAAAGAGATTATCTCTGATATCACTGGGGGTAAGGGCCACGCCCTTCCTCAGGATCGGCCTTTCAAGGCAAAAAATAAACCTAATTTTCGTCCCTTTCGTAGAAACGGACCAGCCCAAGGTGCTACGTCCTCTAAGCAAGAGGGTAATTCTTCTCAAGCCAAGCCAGCTTGGAGACCAATGCAAGGCTGGAACAAGGGAAAGCAGGCCAAGAAACCTGCCACTGCTAAAAATGGGAGTGATTCATCCTGTTCCATTAAGAGAACAAGGGATGGGGTTCTACTCCAATCTGTTTATAGTTCCCAAGAAAGAGGGAACGTTCAGACCAATCTTAGATCTCAAGATCTTAAACAAGTTTCTCAAGGTTCCATCGTTCAAGATGGAAACCATTCGAACAATTCTTCCTTCCATCCAGGAAGGTCAATTCATGACCACGGTGGATTTTAAAGGATGCGTATCTACATATTCCTATCCACAAGGAACATCATCGGTTCCTGAGGTTCGCATTCCTGGACAAACATTACCAGTTCGTGGCGCTTCCTTTCGGATTAGCCACTGCTCCAAGGATTTTCACAAAGGTACTAGGGTCCCTTCTAGCTGTGCTAAGACCAAGGGGCATTGCTGTAGTACCTTACTTGGACGACATTCTGATTCAAGCGTCGTCCCTTCCTCAAGCAAAGGCTCACACGGACATTGTCCTGGCCTTTCTCAGATCTCACGGATGGAAAGTGAACGTGGAAAAGAGTTCTCTATCTCCGTCAACAAGGGTTCCCTTCTTGGGAACCATAATAGACTCCTTAGAAATGAGGATTTTTCTGACAGAGGCCAGAAAAACAAAACTTCTAGACTCTTGTCGGATACTTCATTCCGTTCCTCTTCCTTCCATAGCTCAGTGCATGGAAGTGATCGGGTTGATGGTAGCGGCAATGGACATAGTTCCTTTTGCACGCATTCATCTAAGACCATTACAACTGTGCATGCTCAGTCAGTGGAATGGGGACTATACAGACTTGTCTCCGAAGATACAAGTAAATCAGAGGACCAGAGACTCACTCCGTTGGTGGCTGTCCCTGGACAACCTGTCACGAGGGATGACATTCCGCAGACCAGAGTGGGTCATTGTCACGACCGACGCCAGTCTGATGGGCTGGGGCGCGGTCTGGGGATCCCTGAAAGCTCAGGGTCTTTGGTCTCGGGAAGAATCTCTTCTACCGATAAATATTCTGGAACTGAGAGCGATATTCAATGCTCTCAAGGCTTGGCCTCAGCTAGCGAGGGCCAAGTTCATACGGTTTCAATCAGACAACATGACAACTGTTGCGTACATCAACCATCAGGGGGGAACAAGGAGTTCCCTGGCGATGGAAGAAGTGACCAAAATCATTCTATGGGCGGAGTTTCACTCCTGCCACCTGTCTGCTATCCACATCCCAGGAGTGGAAAATTGGGAAGCGGATTTTCTGAGTCGTCAGACATTGCATCCGGGGGAGTGGGAACTCCATCCGGAAATCTTTGCCCAAGTCACTCAGCTGTGGGGCATTCCAGACATGGATCTGATGGCCTCTCGTCAGAACTTCAAAGTTCCTTGCTACGGGTCCAGATCCAGGGATCCCAAGGCGGCTCTAGTGGATGCACTAGTAGCACCTTGGACCTTCAAACTAGCTTATGTGTTCCCGCCGTTTCCTCTCATCCCAGGCTGGTAGCCAGGATCAATCAGGAGAGGGCGTCGGTGATCTTGATAGCTCCTGCGTGGCCACGCAGGACTTGGTATGCAGATCTGGTGAATATGTCATCGGCTCCACCTTGGAAGCTACCTTTGAGACGAGACCTTCTTGTTCAGGGTCCGTTCGAACATCCGAATCTGGTTTCACTCCAGCTGACTGCTTGGAGATTGAACGCTTGATCTTATCGAAGCGAGGGTTCTCAGATCCTGTTATCGATACTCTTGTTCAGGCCAGAAAGCCTGTAACTAGAAAGATTTACCACAAAATTTGGAAAAAATATATCTGTTGGTGTGAATCTAAAGGATTCCCTTGGGACAAGGTTAAGATTCCTAGGATTCCATCCTTCCTTCAAGAAGGATTGGAAAAAGGTTTATCTGCAAGTTCCCTGAAGGGACAGATTTCTGCCTTGTCTGTGTTACTTCACAAAAAGCTGGCCACTGTGCCAGATGTTCAAGCTTTTGTTCAGGCTCTGGTTAGAATTAAGCCTGTTTACAAACCTTTGACTCCTCCTTGGAGTCTCAATTTAGTTCTTTCAGTTCTTCAGGGGGTTCCGTTTGAACCCTTGCATTCCGTTGATATTAAGTTATTATCTTGGAAAGTTTTGTTTTTAGTTGCAATTTCTTCTGCTAGAAGAGTTTCAGAATTATCTGCTCTGCAGTGTTCTCCTCCTTATCTGGTGTTCCATGCAGATAAGGTGGTTTTACGTACTAAACCTGGTTTTCTTCCAAAAGTTGTTTCTAACAAAAACATTAACCAGGAGATTATCGTACCTTCTCTGTGTCCGAAACCAGTTTCGAAGAAGGAACGTTTGTTGCACAATTTGGATGTTGTTCGCGCTCTAAAATTCTATTTAGATGCTACAAAGGATTTTAGACAAACATCTTCCTTGTTTGTTGTTTATTCCGGTAAAAGGAGAGGTCAAAAGCAACTTCTACCTCTCTCTCTTTTTGGATTAAAAGCATCATCAGATTGGCTTACGAGACTGCCGGACGGCAGCCTCCCGAAAGAATCACAGCTCATTCCACTAGGGCTGTGGCTTCCACATGGGCCTTCAAGAACGAGGCTTCTGTTGATCAGATATGTAGGGCAGCGACTTGGTCTTCACTGCACACTTTTACCAAATTTTACAAGTTTGATACTTTTGCTTCTTCTGAGGCTATTTTTGGGAGAAAGGTTTTGCAAGCCGTGGTGCCTTCCATTTAGGTGACCTGATTTGCTCCCTCCCTTCATCCGTGTCCTAAAGCTTTGGTATTGGTTCCCACAAGTAAGGATGACGCCGTGGACCGGACACACCTATGTTGGAGAAAACAGAATTTATGTTTACCTGATAAATTACTTTCTCCAACGGTGTGTCCGGTCCACGGCCCGCCCTGGTTTTTTTAATCAGGTCTGATAATTTATTTTCTTTAACTACAGTCACCACGGTACCATATGGTTTCTCCTATGCAAATATTCCTCCTTAACGTCGGTCGAATGACTGGGGTAGGCGGAGCCTAGGAGGGATCATGTGACCAGCTTTGCTGGGCTCTTTGCCATTTCCTGTTGGGGAAGAGAATATCCCACAAGTAAGGATGACGCCGTGGACCGGACACACCGTTGGAGAAAGTAATTTATCAGGTAAACATAAATTCTGTTTTTCACTATGTTTTTGAGTGAATTTTAGATTATAATCATTATCATTAACATACTGAAAAAAAGGAGTCTACCGAATTACCATCCCCGTTCCAAATTATTATTATATCATCTATGAACCGTTTCCATAGAATCATATTATTTAGATGGGGGTTGTTGTTCCAGATAAAAAGTTCTTCCCAAGAACCCATATAGAGATTTGCATAATTGGGGGCAAAGCAAGTCCTCATTGCCGTGCCCCCAATTTGCAAAATGAATTGATGTTCAAACAAAAAAATAATTTTTCTTTAAAATAAAACTAATAGAGTCCAATAAAAATTGTCTTTTTTCTCTTGATAAATGATCATGTTTTTGCAAGAAGTAAGCTATACTTCTTACCCCTTTATCATGGGGGATACAAGTGTACAAAGATGTGACATCTAAGGTTATCCATCTGTAACCTGGTTTCCATTCAATTTTGTCCACTACCTTCAAAACGTGTGATGATAACGTGATAAGATCTTAGAGATAAAACCATTGGTTTGAGAAAACTGTCCACAAATTGTGACAGATTGCAGGTCAAAGAGTCAATGTCCGATATTATGGGTCTTCCTGGTGGTTTATCTTGACTCTTCTGTATCTTTGGCAGATGATAAAAAATTGCCACTCTGCACTTGTCTTGAAGGAGGAAACTATATTCATCTTTGGTGATTATACCTCCTGTCAAGTAATCATCTAGAAATTATTTCATTTCTTTTACAAATTGTTTTGTTGGGTCCTGTTTTAATTTTTTATACGTTGTTGTATCACACTCAAGATGTTATTTGCTTCTGCAATATAGTCTTCTTTGTCTTGTATTACTATACTGCCCCCCTTATCGGCCTCACTTATCACCACCAAAGGGTCTTTAATTAAATTTGACAATGCCTTTTTTTCAAATTTGTTCATATTTGATCCTTGTTGTTTATTCTTACTCTTGAATGATTTACATATACTGGCGAGTTCTTTTTCTACCAATTTGTGAAAAACAGGAATATAGTTCCCCTGGTATTGTACTGGGAAGAACACTGATTTGGGTTTAAACAAGTTCTTTTTTTCTTCATTAATTCCCCCAAGTTCTAAACTTTGTAAGATGTTTAAAGTGTATTCATCTAGACCATCTTTCCAGCAATTCTGGTTTGTGCTCTCTTCTTCTAAGGAAATTAACCCATGTAGGGTATCTCGATCATTCTCAGTTATTTTCTTATATATATATATATATATATATATATATATATATATATGTGTGTGTGTGTATATGTATATAGTTATGCAGCACAACCACTGTCTGATGTGTATTTAGCTACCAATCATCAGCAAGTGCTGTTCCTAAGGTTACATTCCTGCTTTTCAAATACAGATACCAAGAGAATGAAGACAATTTGATAATAGGAGTTAATTAGAAAGTTGCTTAAAATGTCATGTTCTAGCTGAATCATGATAGAAAAAATGTGGGTTTCATTTCCTTTTAACTAGCAATGGGATGGTATGTAATGGAGGGGAATGTATCCTCGCCTGTGTGGCCAAAAATCCTAGCACCGGCCCTGTTTGCAAGCCATAATCTTGTCTGTATGACAATTAGCGCCCAGTCTTCATAAGATTATGACAGAGATTTTAGCGGCTATCCCCAAACCAAGTAAGCATAAGCAAAAATCAGGAGATTTACCTCACACTACCTGTAATATATGCAGGGTCCTATCCCCAAGGCTCAGTTACCACCTATCTTATAAAGCTGTGACTAGGCTGAGTCTCTGAAGGTGAAGTCTCCTCCAAGGACCTTGATTCTGAGGCTAATTCTATATTTAGATTTAAAGTGGACCATATTCACTTCCTACTTCAGGAAGTTTTTAATACCTTGAAACTATCAGAACTGAATCCAGACGATTTCAAACCTTTAAATAAGTTTAATCAACTTTTAAAGTTATTTTGTAAGTGCCTTAGGCTTTTGAAACATCAGACTTGGTTACAGACTATATATCCAAATAATGGAAGAAACCAGGCATTCCTTTTGCACCTTCAAACAGGTTAAAAAAATGTATCCACTTTCAGAGAAGAATTTAGCCTTCTGTGAAGTAATTCCTAAGGTAGATGGAGCTATTTCCACCTTAGCTAGACGCACTACTTTTCATATGGAGGATTGTTGTTTCGTTAAGGGATCCGATGGATCACAAATTGAAGGTCTTGCTTAGGAAATTATTATCCCAATCGGCTCTTCAGCCTAGATCTGCAGTAATAGCAATCACCTGTGTGGCCGCTGCGGTGTCCTTCTGGTGTGATTCTTTCGCAGATGGTTTCTGATCAATCTTCTGAGGATATTACCAACTGCATTAAGTTCCTTAAAAGTGCTAATGATTTCATTTGTGATGCAGTCTTTTGATATCATCTTTTGAAGGAAGATGCTTTTTAGATCAGAATTTGATTCTATTATCAAAACCGTCACTGGGGGAAATGGGGCTTTTCTACCTCAGGACAAGTAATTTAAGGGGAAGTACAAACAAACTAATCTTATTCGTTCCTTTCACTCCCCTAGAGATTAAAAGTCCCCTTCCAATCAGAAGTCTGAATCCTCCAAACCAAAAACAAACGGACCAAAAATCCCAACTCAAATCAGAAATCGGCATGAACACCATACCTCCATAGGATCGGTTTAATCTGTCTCATGTTCCAAAGGATCCTTTAAAGGTGGTTGCCTTTGTTTAATGTGTTTTACTTATAGGATATGGGAGTGATCCAACCTGATACAATATCTCTACAGGGTCAGGGTGTCTACTCCAACTTCTTCATTGTTTCAAAGAAGGAATCTTATCTTCCTTGCATCTTCACAAAGGTTTTATGGACTCTCTTAGCAGTGATCAGAGCTCAGGGAATCTCTGTTGCTCCTTATTTGGACAATACCTATAGAACTCAGTTCTTCAGTCAAACAGTCTCTCTCGTGGTAGAGGGAAAGTCCCTATTTGACCTTTTGGAGCTTCTTTTCTTCAGCCTTTCTGGACCGTAGTCACTACTGACGCAAGTCTGATGGGTTGGGGCACAATTTGGGAGTCTCAAAGGGCACAGGGAGTATGATCTCCTCTGGAGGCAAGATTACCTATCAAGATCCTAGAACTTTGTGCGATTTTTTGGGCCCTTCAATTTTAGCCCCTTTAGAATTATCAGTTATTATAAGTTATTTGTAGAGCTTCAACAGATTCTGCTGCGTTAAAAACATGGGTCTAATATGCAAGGTAATAAATGTTGTAAATCAGCTCTCATAAAGGTGATTTACAAAGCAGCTAGGCTCGTAGGCTTACATTCTAAGGGAGTTCAAGGGGATAACTAAAGGAGGAGAGGAATTAAGATAAAATGTTAGTGTATATTATATGCATCCCTGAAAAGTAGAGTCTTTAAGGAGCATTTGAAAGTTTGAAAACTAGCGGAGAGTCTTGTTTTTCTTGTGGAGAAATGGCAAAGAGTTCCACAAAATAGGGGCCGGTCTGGAGAAGTAGTGTAGATTGTAATATGAGGATGTAACAAGAGAGGAGAGAAGGAAGTATTGAGCAGAGTGAAGGGGACATGAGGGAGAGTATCTAGAGACGAGGTTGGAGATATAGGGTGGAGCAGTGTTAATGAGAGCTAAAAGTTAGAGTTAGGAATTTGTGTTTTAATCTGGAGGTTAGAGGAAGCCAGTGAAGGGACTGGTAGAGAGGTGCAGCAGATGAGGCCCGATGTGTATGGAAGATCAGCCTGGCAGAGATATTTATTATGGATTGCAAGGGAGATAGATGGCAGCTAGCAAGGCCGGAGTGGATGGAGTTGCAAAAGTCAAGTCGTGAAATGATGAGAGTGTGAATTAAAGTCTTGTGTGAGGAGGTGGAGAATTTTGGAGATGGTTTTTAAGGTGAAGGTGGCAGGAATTTGCCAAAGCCTGGATGTGGGTAGTGAAAGAGAGATCTGAGTCAAGTGTAACCCCAAGACATGGGGCATGTGCTGTTGGGCTAATTATGTTATTATCAACAGTTAGAGAAAGTTGGAGGGGGGTAGGGATATTGGAAAACGGGGGAAATGTTAAAGAGATTTACTTTCAGGTAGTGAGAGGACTTCCAGGATGAAATATTAGAAAGACAGTCGGTGACATGAGTTAGTAAGGAAGGGGGATAGGTCTTTTGGTAGATTTGGGTATCATCAGCATACAAATTATTTTTAAACCCATGGGACTTTATTAAGGAACCTAAGGATGATTTATAAATTGACAAGACAAGGGGATCAAGGACATAACCTTGTGGTATCCCAACAGAAAATGGTAAAGGGTCAGAGAATGTGCCAGAGAAGGTTACACTTAAGGTGTAGACAGGTAGGAGGAGAACCACAAGAGGGCTGTGTCACAGATGCCAAAGGATTGGCAGGGCCTAATTTACATCTCAGTTGCCTGTAGACACAAAAACCTGAAGCGCCCCCCACCCCCCCAAAAAAGTGACACAAACTGAAGACATTTTTTTATTATTATTTAGGACAACTAAAAATAAAAGATGTAAAACATTAAAGCTTAAGGTAATTGCATGTTCCCTTTTATGAAGCTACGCAAATACATACACCAATTGCAACATTTGTTGTAATGGAAGCTACACCAAAAATTAATATTCACTTAACTCAAAGGCCATACAATTTCTATTATGTATAACAAAAACAAATCATGTTAAACTTAATGCAAAATATTCTAAAGAAACCCCTATTTAAAGGGACATAAAATGTGAGAGTTTGCTAGAGCATTTTATTATTGCACTAGTATTTGCACAGTAGTGTGTTAGCCTCTTGCAAAGGAGTTAAACACATAGCCAATGTCAGTTCTGAGACAGCAATACACATCTGTGCAGACCCAGATGGGCTCATAGGACATGTTTACTGACAATCCATTAGTGTATTGCTTTTCTGGAGATGACTGACTATAAATCTTGTAAACTCCTGATATTTTTGGTACAAATACACACAGATGTTAAATTTTATTTTGTTCTGAAATATAAATATAATATGATGTTGCTCTCAAAGGAAAAATGGAATGTTGTAGATTATATGTAATCCAGGGGTCAGCAAATGTGTTTAAAATTAGATGGCAGTAAGAATATTTAGGAGCTCTATGTATATAGATCTATAGTAAATAATCCAGCAAATTCAGGGGTAAAATTCAACTTGCCACAAAACACAAACATACCACACTCACTTGATAAGATAAAGCTGATAAGATGGCAAATTTTTAACGTGATGTGTATGTATATACTGTATGTATGTGTATGTGTGTATATATATATATATATATATATATATATATATATATATATATATATATATATATACACACACACAAATATGCTATGTGAGTGGTTTACACACATACATATTTTTATTGTGTTAGTTAACCTTTAGTAATCAAGCTCTTCATTTATAGCAACAGACTTACAGTTTACAAACATTGTTGTCAAAGTGCCCTAAAGGCTGTGAATCACAATCGGCAGCTTGTAATTAAGAGCAGAGCAGCTAATCCCACATAACCTCTTCACCTCCAATGCCTTTAAAGAACAAAAACATACATCCTGAAGCAGAATTTAACCACCTGGATATAAAAAAGGGATACAACACATAACAAGTGAATACACTGCAATCCTCTCTGGTAGCCAAGGGGTTAAAGTGTGCTCTGCTTGTTATGCTGTCATTCTAGGCAGCATTTAGAAGCCTTGTACAGTCCTAACCTGTCCTGAAGCCTTGTGTCTGCTCCACATCAGCATGGAGCTTGGCTGTGTGAGGAAGGCAACAGAAGTACATAAAATAAAAGTGAAATTTTAACAGTAAACATGCCTGGCAAAAATGGGAGGGGTTTAGTTTTATTCTTTGTCCCTCACTTTGTCATGGCTCCCTGGACTGCTGTAACATATTCCCAATGAAACACTCAACTCTGTAGGCAGCTGGCAGCACAATACTTAATAAAATGAATGCCCTTTTATTAAGATACACTGACAGGCAGGCGCCCCTCACTGCAATGCGCCTGTAGGCACATGCCTACTGTGCCTAATGGGAAATCCGGCCCTGAGGATTGGAAGGTTTGGAGCAAGAGAGTGTGGTCAACAATGTCAAAGGCTGCAGACAGATCAAGAAGGATTATAATTGAAAAGTGGCCTTTTTTATTTTGCTGTAATTAGATCATTAGTAACCTTTGCTTGCAGTCTTTGTTGGGGGCAAAATCCAGATTGCAGTTGATCAAGGAGGGAGTTTAATGTGAGGAAATGTCATAAACGTGTATATGCGAGTCTTTCCAGAAGTTTTAAGGCAAGGGGGAGAAGGGAAAATATTTTTTTTTAGTATAGGTGTGATTAGTGCATGTTTAAGGGATGAGGGAAGTATACCAGTGCTGAATGAGAGATTTAAAATATGTGTGAATATTGGCTTTAAGAGTAGGAGAGAGGGAGGTAGTAGTTGTTAAGGGATGGGATCTTCTCAAACAGGAAAAATTAATTTGATTCCAGTCAGACAACGTCACTGCCGTGACATACATCAATTATCAGGGAGGGAGTGGATGTCCCTTAGCTATGCGAGAGGTATTTCACATTTTTTGCTTGGGCAGAGGAAAACCACTGCACTCTGTCGGCCATTCACATTCAGGGAATAATCAGTTGGGAAACAGATTACCTAAGTCGTCAGTCTGTCCATCCGTCCATCCAGGGAAATGGTCTCTTCACCAGGACGTGTTCGATCAGTTAGTCCTGAGGTGAGGTCTAATAGAAATAGATCTCATGGTGTCCCAATTGAACCGCAAACTTCCGGTTTACTGTGCTAGGTCAAGAGATCTAAGAGCTCACATGATGGATGCTTTCGTCTGCCCTTGGAAGAAAAATGAAGGGACAATAGGGTATATGAAAAATATTCTTTATCATATTTTTGGGGGAATTAGATGCAATATATGTACCGCTTGCTATGTTTTAATAATAAATACATTTAAAGATTCACTAGAGGTGTGGTTGGTTGTGTGCCTAACCTAACTTTGCCCCAATACGATAGAGCTCGGTAAAAGATCAGAACCAAAATCCCTCAGGCTGCCATGTCGGACAAAAGAGAACTGCTATCATTTTGTCCAACCCGTCCTTAACATAGACTCTCATTGTGCGTATTGTATCCCACATGTTATGGACACCTATGGACTCTCCTCCCCTTATGGAAGAAAAACAGAATTTATACTTAATGATATTTTTTTCTTTTGGAAAGAGGAGAGTCCATAGGACCTTCCCGCATTTTTCTAGATGGGCAATAGTTCTTATTTGCACCCCTTAACCCTGGTTTCTGTCTTTCCTACATTTTTCTATCTCTCTCCTCTGCTCAGCTATATATAAACTGAGTGGGGAGAGGAGCTTTAAGCTCTTCTGAGGGTTCTTGTCCTCCTCCTGATGGTAGGAAATATATCCCACATGTTATGGACACCTATGGACTCTTCTCATCCTGAAAGAAAGAGATGTTTTTTTTATTTTTTTACCATTATATTAGTTGTTTAAATATTGATTATATAAGTTTAAAAGTTTGTTCCTATAAAGTAATGGGTGCTGTCATGTTTGAAATAGTTTTCCATTTATATCTTCTGTGGATAATAATTAGAGAAATATATATTAACCATGCAATAAATTAGTAAACAAGTGTAAATAAGTCTGTGGAAACCCACAAAACCTTGTTTGTATTAAAGTTCCATAAAACATTTTTTGAGTTTATAAAAGGGTCAACTGATGTAAAACAGTGATAAAAAATCACCCAAGAGAAACTAACGTATAATAATGGGTCAAAAGGAAATCCTGTTTACAGATAATCTTGAAGTGAGTGCAACGGAAAATTAAGCAGAGAACAAAAAGTAAATAGCACACTTATGTTGTACCTTAAGCTGCATATTTATTTTTAACCTGCAAAGTGGTTTTAACTTGGATCTTTATATATATATATTTGCTTTTACTTCATTGCTGCAATCCTTCTGTCTTTAGTGCTCCTGGCACATTTTTTTGTTTTATTTTTTAGAATATAAATATTCTATGTTTTCTCTAATCAGCTGCAATATGAGTTTCTAAATGTTACTGAATATTTTCAAATATTTGCTAAAATGAATAGAAAATGACTGTCCTAATTTTTTCACCTACAATACCAATGCCCAACTTAAGTGATACTTTTGTTCTTTTTCAGGCAAACATGTTGGACTTTAGAGCAGCACAAGTGGCTCAGGATGAGGTGAGGACAGAGCTTGATTATACACTGTTTTGTGTAAAGTATTGATGGCGGCATGCAGCCCTCTCCACTAGCTTTTTTGGTCCTCTGGAAAAAGCAGAACAAATAAATTGTGTTATTGTTTTTGTGGCCACAAAAAAGTAAAACTAAAAATGTGTGTTTTAAGGTCTTCTAGTGGATGGGCAAACACGGAGGTCTCTACTCCAGAGAGAGTCCTCTTGAGAGCAGAAAAGTAGATAGAAGTACCCTTCAACTTTACCTAAATCTTGCCCTGTGGACATTTGTAGGAAACCTATTATTTATGTGCCTAATAGCCATACATATATATGCATCTCTTAAGACTTCTTAAATATTGATCTGCGGCCCAAATGTGTTAACAAGGAAGTTGTCCATAATTTGACAATGACTTCCAGTTAGGGCAATACATTAATCAGTCATCATAATTTTGTGTTAGAATCATGAAAACAGTGTTTTCTTCGTCACTAATGCAATTCGTATTATTTGATTGAGCAAATTCCCCTCATTACATGTATATTTGATATTCAAAAAGCTTTTGTTCTTTACATAGGCCACAAACATATCCAAAAAGATAACTATTAAAAGCGAAATTCCCATATGTCAGAAGCTGATAAATGCACACTCTCTCTAATTCACTTTCCTTTACAGTCTAATTTTAGGACTTGATTCTCTAAATGTTGTCATTATGGTGAGTAATAGCACACTCACCCTTGCATGGGCAGACATCACTGAATTCTCTAGAAAAAGGGGCTGAACCTTTAATTCCTAGTGCCTTGTGAGCTGACTTGCCTAAAAAGTAATAAAGCTCCCTCAAATGCAGAATCTCATAGGGGAAGCACCCAGCACGGATAACAATATTTGTATTAAAGTAAATACAGATTTTATTGTGCTGCGTTTTGCATAATTCATCTTGCATTTGTTTAGTCGTCTTCTTATTGGTAAATCAGGGGACTCCATATTTTGTAAAATATGGGCCAGCCATGGCTAAACATGCTTGGAGAATTCTGAGGACAACTGAGAGAAACGTTCATACATGTTCACCCATCTTGCCACGGCTGAGAGATTCATTTTACCATAGAAATATAAGGAGCTTTTTCATTTTTTAAATCTTGGTTATTATTTAAACATTGTTTTCCATAATTAAGATGAATGTTAAATACGAGTTTTATGGCTTAAATGAAATGTATCCTTTTTTTCTTCCCCGCAAATATTTTGATGTGTACAGTTGAGTATTTATTTGTAATTTCATTACGATATTTACAGTGTACATTGACTACACTTTTGAAATGCTTCTTTTCTTTCCTAAGATATGGTGAGTCCACTGCATCATCAATTACTAGTGGGAATATCACTCCTGGCCTGCAGGAGGAGGCAAAGAGCACCACAGCAAAAGCTCTTAAATGTCACTTCCTTTACCCATAACCCCAAGTCCTTCTCTTTGCCTTTGGTGTGTCAGAGTAACTGTGAATAACATGAAGTGGACTACAGATGTACCACATGAATTGATGTTTCATTTTGGTTAATATAAAATTTGACATGAATTGTGTGGGCTATAGTCATAACAGACCAACCCCCCTTTTTCCTGATTAACAGAACATCTGAGAACAAGGGTTTGCTTTCAAAGATTTCCTGCCTAAGGTGTGAAGCTAAAGTTCCTATCAGATTGCCATTGAACCCTTCTTCTTGCTCTGAAACATTTGGCCATTAGTTCATTATTCCAAGAGATGGTCATCTATATGGCTGTGTATTGCAAATCTTAGATCAGACACAAGATACATTCCTCCTGATTAATATGCCAACAGACATGATGTTTGAGAATTTCTTTTGAAGCTTAAACAGATTCAGAAAAAAACAGTTTTAGCTGAAGAAATGACTAAATATCACCTAGGTGTTAAATTGTCCCTGTTACGTCTAGATGAAAATTTAGCTAAGCAGAAACATATATTGCATTGTAGCTGTTAAATTCATTTTAAAATACAACTGGGATAATTTTCAATACTGTATAAAAATGTACAACTCCATGGATCTGAGAAATGCATTTCAGTTAACTAATACATTTAATGGATAACATATTCTTATATTTTTCAGGCATCTAATAAGTACATATGTGGTTTGTGTTTTAAATAGTGTCATGTATTTTACACTCTCAGCAAGAAATATGCAGATATGAAATATTTATATGGAATAGTAATAAATATGAAACCACATATGTTTGCACGGTATGTTTTTGATGTTAAGATGATGACTGATATATTAATTGGATCAATGCTAAAAAGTATTAAAATCCTTTTAAATACCCACATATTTTAAATGTATAAGAATTACTTTGTATTATGAGAAATATATCATATCTGGTCTTAAAATTCCACTACACATGGAACATGTGACTTATTAATACTAGAAAATATAATACATTGTAAAAATATATATATGAATCCATATTAGACTATAGCAGCATTGATGATAAAACTGCATTTCTGTGTAGATGCTGCCACTTATGGTTCAAAAATGGTATTGCAGCCAAAAGGCATTTCGCTGCTCAGGGAGGGAGGTGTTTTCCAAAATAACCTATGAGATGTTCTGATCCAAGGGCAAATCAGAAACAAGCTCTGAGGGCCTATTATCATTTCACCGATGATTCGAATAATAAAGGGAGGGGATTATCACGTGATATAACCTCATGCAAAAGGATAGATGCTGACTGACTGTTTGCTAAATTTTTGACTGATAACTTGCTGCGTTGGAACACAGTCACTATAAGCAAAATTGGGCTACATTTTTATTATCCACATTGCAATACCCTTATTCATATGAGGTGAAGCAAGAAGTTCTGGAAGCTGAAATATTAATTTGGTTATTTTTGGTAAAGTATACGCGATTGATAAATATATATATAATATTTAAATCGAAGGTATTTGGTAACTATAACTAAATTGCAGTTAGTCATTTTAAAAGGGCACAATTTGTATTTCTTCATAAAGACACGATGAGTCCACGGATCATCTTCATTACTTATGGGATATTCACTTCCTGGTCAGCAGGAAGAGGCAAAGCGCACCACAGCAGACCTGTTAAATAGCTCCTCCCTTCCCTCCCACTCCAGTCATTCTCTTTGCCTACATTAGTGATAGGAAGCAGGTAATGTGAGGTGTTAGTTTAGATTCTTCAATCAAGAGTTTTTTTTGTTTTTAGAGAGTGCTACTTTGTTCTGGGGTATAGCCTAGTCCATATCAGTCTCTACAGTAGAGCTCTGGTGGCTTTAGAGCTATGGGAACTGGTGGGACATAATTATCACTGCGCCTCCCATTTTCAGCTGCCCCATATCATTCAGCCTGAGATTATTACTGACTCAGCATTGCTTATCTCTCAGGCCAATGTGAGGGAGAGGACCTCTTAAGCTTGGGAATTGCCCTACTGCCAGGCAGTGTTTGAGGTAAGTGCTGCCTTTTTCTGGGATCTAAGGAGTCTCAGTGTTTGTTTCATTAGCACTACAGTATATAAGGGGTTAATGGTAAACCTTACTTATGTGGGGACAGTTTCAGACTTTCAGAAAAGAAGTCTTACTTGGGCAGTGATTAGGTGCAGGCACTGGGGCTGGAGTTATGTTACTAAGTTTATTTTCACTAAAATGGACGGCTCTGGTGGTTTCACTTTTGTTTTTTCCCTGAGAGGGAAGCAGAGAATTGCAGCACGCCCACGAAGGGCGGGACTTCCTGTTTTTTGGAGCCTCTGCTTATAGCACTATTTCCAAGCAGTTGCAGGTCTTCAGATGTGCTGTACTGGGGTTTATCTGGGCTAGAGCAGCATGTAGAACACTTTTCATGCGCTTTTAGCACAGATGCGGTCCTTGTTCGGTTTTTCTGGCAGGTTGCAGTAACGGATCGTTTCTACAAGGGATCCGGTAGCATTGGTTAAGGTAGGAGCACCTCAGCAGGTTACTGTGGTGCAGATGTTTAATTATTGCTTAAATTTTCTAACCGTTTTGTAACTACAGCAAAATTAGCAGTTTGTCAAGAGAAAGAAAAAACGTTTAAATTTAAAGACACAGTAACGGTTTTTGATAATTTTATTTTATTGTTATTCCCAGTATTTTTTCTGCTCAATACTAATATTTTATGTGAAAAAATGGACCAAGATGCGGTGCAAGCTGTTACATGTGCTTTATGTCTTGATGCAAATGTGGAACCACCAATCCCTTTCTGTCCTACAGGTATTGAAAGGACTGTGAATTTTAGGGATACGTTTTTTGCTGAGCCAATCTCCTCTCAGACAGATGTTGTCCAAGAGTCCTCTGATGAGGGTCAATTTCTGCAGCAACTTTCTCCCCAAGTGTCCCAAAAATTATCGCCCTCACCAGCAGTGCTCTGCATGTCTACTGTAGTTCCTTCTGGAATTTCACTACAGGACATAGCTTCTCTTATGTCTACTACTATCTCTGATGCTCTGTCTGCCTTTCCAAATTTGCAGGGACATCGCAAGAGTCCATTTCTGCAGTTAGCGAGGTTTCTGATGTGGTGGTAGCTATCTACGAAGTCTCTTCTCACAGATCTGAGGAAGAGGTTCCTGCTCTGGCATCTGAAGGAGAAATCTTAGATTCGGAGGAGGTGTTACCTTTGACCGACTCAGAAGTAGTATCTTTCAGGTTTAAACTGGAACATCTTCGTCTTTTACTTAGAGAGGTTTTAATTACCCTAGATGATAGTGACTCCACAGTGATGGTTGTCCCCCCAAAGTCTAGCAAATTAGACAGATATTATGAGGTACCTTCCTTTACAGATGTTTTTCCAGTTCCTAAGAAGGCCTCTGAAATTATTAATAGAGAATGGGAGAGACCTGGTATTCCTTTCTCTCCTTCTCCTATTTTCAAGAAGATGTTTCCTATAGCTGACTCAGTTAAAGAGGTTTGGCAAACTATTCCTAAGGTAGTAGGAGCTGTTTCAACCTTGACTAAGAGAACTACTATCCCTATAGAGGATAGCTGTGCTTTTATAGATCCGATGGACAAAAAATTAGAGGGTCTACTCAAGAAAATTTATGTTCACCAGGGTATGCAGTGGCAACCGGCGGTCTGTATAACTACCGTCACGAGTGTGGCAGCCTACTGGTTTGATGCTCTGGCTGATGCCCTCAGGCGAGAAACTCCCTTGAATGAGATCCAGGACAGGATAAAGGCTCTTAAGCTAGCTAATGCCTTATCTCGGATGCCACCCTTCAAGTTATTAAGTTGGGGGCTAAAATTTCAAGCTTCTCTATCTTGGCTCGCAGGGCTTTATGGCTGAAACCTTGGTCTGCGGACGTTTCATCTAAGTCAAAGCTTCTAGCTGTCCCTTACAAGGGGAAGACCCTGTTTGCTCCTGAGCTGAAAAAGATTATTTCTGACATTATGGGAGGTAAGGGTCACCTCCCTCAGGACAAAAAGATTAGGCAGAAAGGAAGACAAAGTCATTTTTGTTCCTTTCGCAATTTCAAGGGATTCTCTTCCTCTTCTCCCTCAACTAAGCAGGAACAAGCTAAATCTAATTGGAGACCCGCCCAATCTTAGAATAAAGTTAAGCAATCCAAGAAGGCGGCCAATGACTCCAAGACAGCATGAAGGTTTTGCCCCCGATCCGGGACAAATGTATCTGGTAGGGGGCAGGCTTTCTTTTTTCGCTCAAGCCTGGGTTCGGGATGTTCAGGATCCCTAGGCTATAGAAATAGTGTCTCAGGGATACAAGCTGGAGTTCAAAATTTGTCCTCCCAGGGGCAGGTTTCTAATTTCAAGGTTATCTGCAGACCAGAGATAAAGAGAGGCGTTCTTACATTGTGTAGAAGACCTCTTAGCTCTGGGAGTGATCTTTCCCGTTCCACCTCAAGATCAAGGTATGGGATTCTATTCCAATCTGTTTGTGGTTCCCAAGAAGGAAGGAACCTTCAGACCAATTCTAGACCTCAAGAGTCTAAACAAGTTTCTCAGAATGCCATCCTTCAGGATGGAAACTATTCGTTCTATCCTTCCCTTGATCCAGGAGGGTCAGTTTATGACAACAGTAGATTTAAAGGACGCGTACCTGCATGTTCCCATTCACAGGGATCATCACAGGTTCTTAAGGTTTGCCTTTCTAGACAAGCATTTCCAGTTTATGTCTCTTCCTTTCGGTCTTGCCATGGCTCCCAGAATCTTCACAAACGTTCTGGGGTTTCTTCTTGCGGTGCTTCGTTCAAGAGGTATTGCGGTGGCACCGTATCTGGATGGACGATATCCTAGTTCAGGCGCCGTCTTTTCAGCTAGCAAAATCACACATGGACCTGGTAGTGGTTTTCCTAAGGTTACACGGGTGGAAGGTGAATCTAGTAAAGAGTTCTTTAGTTCCTCATACAAGAGTGTCCTTTCTAGGGACCATCATAGACTCTCTGTCTATGAAGATTTTTCTGACAGAAGTCAGTAAATTAAAGATTATCGATACTCTGCAATCTTCTCCTTGTCCTTCTGTGGCCCAGTGCATGGAGTCAATAGGTCTGATGGTAGCGGCAATGGACATTGTCATGTTTGCTCGCTTTCATCTCAGAGCTCTGCAGTTGGACATGCTCAAAGAATGAACGGAGCTTATTTGGACTTGTCCCCTCGACTTCTATTGGCACAGGAGACAAGGGAGTCTCTTCTTTGGTGGTTGTCTCTAGATCATCTCTCCCATTGAACATGTTTTCGCAGACCATCCTGGGAGATTGTGACAACAGATGCTAGCCTTCAGGGGTGGGGAGCAGTTTGGGGCTCCCTAAGGGCTCAGGGGATATGGTCTCAGACAGAGAGTCTCTTTTGCCCATAAACATTCTGGAACTAAGAGCGATCTACAATGCTCTCCTGACCTGGCCTCAGCTAGCTTCGGTTCAGTTTATCAGGTTCCAGATGGACAACATAACGTCAGTGGCCTACATCAATCATCAGGGAGGAACAAGGAGTTCCTTGGTGATGACAGAGGTTTTCAAAATAATTCAGTGGGCGGAGAGGCCCATTGTAGTTGTCTGTCGGCAATCCACATCCCAGGGGTGGACAACTGGGAGGCTGATTTTCTGAGCAGACAGACCTTTCATCTGGGGGAGTGAGAACTTCATCCGGACGTGTTCTCCAGTCTGATCCTCAAATGGGGTCAGCCGGAGTTGGAGCTCATGGCATCCAGGCAGAATGCCAAACTTCCCAGGTACGGGTCGAGATCCAGAGACCCTCAGGTGGAGCAGATAAAACTGAGCAGATAAAACTGAGACACTGCTGGGGTGGAATCTCTGTGATTTAACTCATGTGCAGTTTGTTACAGATACAATGAAATGCTTTACATATCTCACGCTCAGCTGATATACATGTAAAATAAATCTGCCCATATAAAAAACAGTGCAACTGTGCATATATCTGACTCCCTCTTTGTCCTCACTACGGCACTCTGAATATTTTCACACAAAGCTCTGTAAAACATCTCAGGATCATGTTTCACAGAGCTGTGAGTGGAATATTCCCCTTGTGTCTACTGAATGCTTACCGGGAGGAGAGAGTCAGGGGGGAGTGAGATTGTGCCCAGCCAGTGTAAATAGTCAGAAAGAAACGGCTGAGAGAGGTGAGGGGATTTGTGACAGGCTTATCTATTATACAGACAGCCCCAGCATGGGGGCTGGCTGTAAAAGACACTAGATAGGGAGTGTAGAAAAAGCCTTGCTCTAAAGCTAGTGGAGATTACGTTCGTATTCTTATTCACTGAGAGGATTAGAAACTTTAAAATCATTTTTAGGAGAGTTAGCAGCAAAATTGCTAATACTTGTCTATTACAAACTTTATCTTCTTTTGGTGCTTAATTTAAATAGCCTATATTTTTTGAGTGTATAATGGCCCTTTAAGCCAATTATTTTATTTCTGATTCTACCATGCAAGTTTTTAAGCCGGGAGCCAAAATATCTTACTTTGCTGTGCTAGCCCACAGGGCGTTGTGGCTATATTCATGGTCAGTGGATTTTTCCTCTGAGCCCAAGCTTTTGGCGCTTCCTTACAAGGGTAAGACCTTGTTCGGTCTGATCTGACAGGAATATTTCTGATATTACGGGTTAAGGGTCTTTTCTACCACAAGGCAAGATCGATAGACCAAAAGGAGTTTGCCCCCAATACGGGGCCGGTCCAGGTGGGGGGCAGAATCTCTTTGTTTGTCTTCAAAGATGGATACGAGATGTCCCAGATAGGCTGCGGACATAGTATCTCAGGTTTTCTACATATAATTCATACTTTCCTCTCAGAGGCAGGTTCCTCCTCTCAATTTTATCTGCAGACCAGATAACAGTGAGGCATTTTTGAAGGGCGTTTGGGACCTCTATTCCCTGGGATAGTGCCAGTTCCTGTAAGGGGACAGGGCCTAGAATTCTATTTATTCCTGTTTGTGGTTCCCGAAAAAGAGGGAATTTTTGTCCTGTGATAGATTGAAGAGTCTCAATAAGTTTTCTCAGGGCACCGTCCTCCAAAATGGAAACATATGGTTCCATTCTTCCTTTGGTCCAAGAGGGTCAGTTCATGGTGACCATAGACCTGGAGGACGTGTATGTTCAAGTTCCTGAGTTTTGCCTTTCTTTCAAACACTTTCAGTTTGTGGCTCTTCCCTTTGGCCTTGCCATAGCTCTCAGAGGGGGCTGTATTGCCAGTGATCAGGTTTCAGGGAATTGCTGTGGTGCCCTTCCTGGACGTCGTAAGGTTCAGGCACGATCTTTTCAACAAGCAAACTCTCATACAGAGATCTTGTTGTTTTTCTTCATTCCACGGATGGAAGTGAATCTGAAGATGATTTCCCTTGTTCCAGCTACAGGGGTAGTTTCTTAGGGACCATATTTGTTTCCCTATGTCTGAAAATATTTTTGACAGAGGTCAGAAAAAAGAGGATTCTTTCCTCTTGCCTTTTTTGGCATTCTACTGTTTGGTCTTTCAGTGGCTCAATGTATGGAGGTAATTGGTCTGATGGTTGCTTCATTGGACATCATTCCTTTGCTCAATTCTATCTGCGAGCCTGCTGTTATGCATGTTCAGATAGTGGACCTGGGATCCTGTGGCTCTGTCTTGGAGGATAGATCTGTCGACCTGAGATTCTTTCCTGTGGATACGAGAGGGGAATTAGTGGTAGAATGCTCGCTTAGCTTGCAAGAGGTAACGAGATCGTTGCCCGCATTCTCCAGAATCTTTTGGTTGTCTCAGGTGCATCTGTCTCGGGGCACATCCTTCCGGAGACCTTCCTGAATAATCGTGACTACGGTCGCTAGCCTGTTGGATTGGTGTCTAAGGACTTGGGAGGAGTCTGCTCTTTCCATAACCATTTTGCAGTTGAAAGTGATCTACAATGCTCTAAAGGCTTGGCCTCAGTTGTCTTAAACTGTTTTTTCCGGTTCTGGTTGAACAATTTCATCTCAGTGGTTTAGATTAACCACCTGGGAGGAACCTGGAGTTCCTTTGCCATGATTGGCGTGGATTGTTCGGTGGGCGGACGCTCACATTCATTGTTTATCCAGTATTCACATTTCAGGAGTGAATACCGGGAGCAGACTTCTTGAGCAGTCAGACTTTTCATCCCGGGGAGTGGTGCTTCTCCCGGAGATGTTCTCCAGGTTAACCCTCAGATGGGGGGGTACTGGAGTTTGAGATGGCAGTACGCCAAGCCAAGTTATGTTAAAGGTCAGGAGATCAGCAGGCAGATCTGTTAAATACCCTGGCGTTTCCTTGGGATTTCAGTCTGACATCCCTGTTCTTCAGTTTGCTCTCCTTCCATGAGTCATTGTTGGTATCAAATGGGAGTGAGCATCGGTATTTTAATAGTTCCTGCATAGTTTTGCTTGATCTGGTATACAGACCAAGCAGAGATGTATTTCTTCCACCTTGGTGGTTGTTCCTGAGGAAGGACCTAATTTAGGGTACATTCTTTCATCCAACTTCATTTTCTTTGAAGCTTTCTGCTTGGAGATTGAATGCTATTTTTGTCTAAGCGTGGTTTTTCGGAATCTGTCATTGAGACCATGATTCAGGTTCGCAAACCTGTTACTAGTAACTTGTATCATAAGGTATGGTGTAAATTCCCTGATTGGTGTGAATCCCACGACTACTCTTGGAAGTAGGGTCAGGATTCCTAGGGGTTTTTGCTCTTTCTTCAGGAAGGTCTGGAGGACGGACTGTTAGTCAGTTTTCTGAAGGGTCAGATTTCTGCCTTATACTTTTTTACACAAGTATCTGGCGAATGTGCCAGATGTGTAATCTTTTTGTCAGACCATGGTTAGTATCAGGCCTGTGTTTAAGTCTGTTGCTCCTCTTGGAGCTTTAACCTTGGTTTTAAGGGTTTGTATCAGGCTCAGTTTGAGCCATAGCATTCCATCTATCTAAAAGTTATAAAGGGACATTTTCACCCTGGACAGTCATACATTCACAGTGGGCTCAGTGGAACTCTCGTAGTGGGATACAAACACATCTGACTACACAGCATCCAGTTTAACCGTGTTTTGGACAACTTATACAGAGTGCCACTACATACCTCATATGTTTGAGGGTGAAGTCTGTAAGTGTACATCCTGATGTTTTTACTGTTTTGAATAAAGTGAAAAGTTGTTTTTTATCTGAACTTAGATCAGTGTGTTTTCTCTTGGTTGCGCTCCATCCCCCTTTCTGTTTCTACAGATTTTTTGCTCATATATCCACACCTCACGGAGATCACACCAGTGATTGGAAGGGAGCTGCACTGCAAACACACGTATCAACACAAGAACTCTCTAAAAGGGAAGTTAAGATTTTATGTTTCTTTTTCAAATATTGGAATGACTTTTTATTTCTAAAGGGGACTATATCATATGATTCTCTGATCTTTTAAATTGTATTTTTTGTCCGATTGATTGTTTGATTTTGGATAATATTGTGAACTGCTTATTAATTATTACACTGTATTGTATGTGGTGTTATATTATCTATATTCATTGTTGTGTGGCGCTACCTTAATATTGTATGCTATACAGTATTTCTTTGGTTATAGCATTCCATAGATTTTAAGTTTTTATCTTGGAAGTTTTCTTTTTTGCTGTAACTTCTGCTCGGAGAGTTTAGGTACTCCTGGCTTTGCAGTATGATTCACCTTATCGTATCTTTCTTGCCTATAAGGTGGTCCTTCCTTAAACTGTTTCTAATAGAAATATTAATCAGGAAATTGTTGTTCCTTCTCTATGTCCTAATCCTTCTTTTCATAAGGAACGTTTGTTGCACAACTTGGATGTGGTGTATGATCTTAAATTCCATCTACAGATCTTTTTTTGTTTCTCTGGGAAACGTTAAGGTCAAAAACCTACTGCTACTTCTCTTTCTCTCTTGTTGAGAAGTACATTTTGTTTGGCATAGGAGACTGCGGGACAGCAGTCTCCTGAGAGGATTACAGCTTGTTCATGAGGACTGTTTTCCTTTTCTTGGGTTTTCAAGAATGAAGTTTCTGTGGGACAGATTTGCAAGTTGCAGCTTGATTTTGCTTACATTCTTTTTCCAAATTCTATAAATTTGATACTTTTGCTTCGGTTGAGGCTTCTTTTGGGAGAAAAGTTCTTCAAGCGGTGGAGCCTTCTGTTTAGGTTACCTGTCTTGTCCCTCCCTAATCATCTGTGTCATCTAGCTTGGGTATTGGTTCCCATAGTAATTGATGATGCTGTGGGCTCACCATATCTTAGGCAAGAAAACATAATTTATGCTTACCTGATGCATTTCTTTCTTTCCGGATATGGTGAGTCCACGGCCCCGCCCTTTATTTTAAGACAGTTATTTTTTACTAACACCTCAGACACCTCTACACTTTTGTGTTTTCTTCTTTTTTCCATTTCTCTTCAGCCGAGTGAGTGGGGGTTATGGGTAAGGGAAGTGACATTTAACAGCTTTTGCTGTGGTGCTCTTTGCCTCCTCCTGCTGGTCAGGAGTGATATTCCCACTAGTAATTGATGATGCTGTGGACTCACCATATCCGGAAGAAAGAAATTTATCAGGTAAGCATAAATTATGTTTTATTGAACACTATAGAAATGTAGGCTGCACCCTTTGGGGAGATACACAGTTATCAAGGTAAAATATGTGCTGATGTATCCTGTCAGTGACCTTTAGAGAATCAGGCCTTTATTCTACATTACTACTCACATAAACTAAAGATTTCTCACTGTGGCCTTATACATGGCACATTAAAAGGGCACATTATATCTATTAGTTTATATGTGCAGTTGTTGTGTAGCATAATGAAAGAATGAAAAGTTTAAACGTTTAAATTCAAGCAAATAGCTAGTTTGTTTTGTTACTCTAAAAACCCCAATGCTTACCTACAGTTTCGTAATGTTGTTATTCCCAGTTGAAATTATTGTAAATAATCTAATATGACCAGCTAGGAATATTTGCATTGTTTTTCCATCTAGGGATAATACCCAATGAAAAGCCTGTAAAAGTCTTCTTTATCTCATCTCCCTTGTTGTGGTCCATTAAGACAGCTATTAAAGAGCCTCTTCACTTACCAAGCAATCACTGTGTAGAAGCTGCTGGGTCACAGTTCTGGATCTTGCAGAACATGCTCTAACCTCTCTAAAAAAATACAAATTTCTGTTCTACCCCCCCCCCCTCCCCGAGTTTAATTTACCATCCTTTATATATGCATATGCAAAGCCACACATCTTTATTTGACAACACCAGGTTTTAGCTTAAAACTGTTATCTAGTACAGACATTCTCAAACTTGGCCCTCCAGAGGTTTTGGAACTATATTTCCCATGATGCTCAGCCAGCATAGCAGCTGGCTGAGCATCATGGGAAATGTAGTTCCAAAACCTCTGGAGAGCCAAGTTTAAGGATGTCTGGTCTAGTATATAAAAACAATATGGTGAACTATCCCATCTCTCCTGTTGTATTTGCAATATGCATCCTTATTGTTTCAATACACTCTCGAATGCTATTGTTTGTATGTTTTTCTAATTGTTTTATTTTAAATTTGAAGGAAATAGCTCGTATGTTGATGGAAAAAGAAGAGAAAATATACAAGAAATCTAAAGGGCGTGAAAAGGTGTCAGATAAGAGGAGACCAGAAGAATGGGAAGTAAGTATGATTCTATGTCTGTTTTCCAGTCTACATCAAGTAGTTTTATCTTTGTAAGTAATTATAATCCGTAGTGTTTTTCCAGTTGTGGCAGAGGATGGGTAGATGACCAGAATCATGTTATGCATAAAAATATGAATTCATAAACAAAATAGATTTGGGATCTTACAACCAAAACATACGTGGCTTCTTGCAATGAACAGACAATAATGGATTAGCATCATGTGATCAGAGAAGAGCCCATTATCTGCTGCCGTCTGGTTGTTTATTCTCTTTGAGTGACATCGTACGGAATATAGCTCACTGCCTCAGCAGAAAGCACTGATACAGTTGCAATTTATTTTTAACTTTTTTTAGACAAGCGTGTTTACTAGGCACTTACTCTAATGATTGTATATGGTTAGTGCTGATGTAAGATATTTTGCTTATACATATATGATGACCTAAGCAATGTTTCTTAGAACTGTCAGAAGTAACTGTTCTATAGACTATGGCAATTACATAGAATAAATATGGACTGCACTTACAGACTTGATTGAATGTACATCCTGGGTACTGGGCAGCATTTTTTCATAACCTGGGCAGCAGTCTCAGGGTAAACTGTGCTCTCATTCTCTGACACAGGCACCAAACCACAGATTTTCAAACAATACAAAGAAAAGGCTACCACTCATATGCATTAAAAGCAGCAATTACTAAAACATAATTTGAAGATTTTAGTTGCCATTATTGCTAAGCCCAAATATCCTTCCAGAACACCTCTGGTTCTTGAGTCTTCGGTGAGTAAGAAGGGCAGGACACAGTCACTGAAGGTTTTGTGGAGGGGCACTTGGGTAATACTAGTTCCAATACTAGTAAGGGGGGGAACAAAACATAAACTGAATGAAAAATTGCTCATACATAATGGGTTTTATTGCACATATTGTTAAACCGCATGGTTACAGGATTTATAAACACTTAAAACAAATAAACTGTAAAACAATGCACCAAGTAGAGCAATATGCGTACATATGTTATAAGGCAGCAGCACAGATGCATCATCATATTATCTTACAATCAAATCTTTCTAAAAGTAAAAGAAAAAAAAAAAGTCTAGTATTTGGGAAAAGTTGAAGTATGGACACAGCCCCTGGAAACTTGTGAACTGAAGATGGTGGTAAGCCCTCTCTTTTTAATCAGCTGTGATTGTTGCAATTTTGATTATAAAGGTTATATCACAACACAAAACTGTTCTGTTCAAAAACCAGTTCTTATCCAAAACATTGGATTGATTTAGTATAGCAAAATGTGAATTTATTAGATTAAAGCGCAACTGCTCCAACACAATTATGAGCTCAATGTACTAATCAGCGTAAGCAGTTGAGAACCTTGTCCGCACCGGCCTTTGTACATGGGGCCCTATGTATTTAAAGTTAGCCAATATATGAAGGTTCATAGTTTCATCTAAAAGTAATTTGAAATTCTTTTAGGGTATTTCTGTACCCTGGCGGTAAGTACTCTTAGTTTATCCCTGTCTCAATCCTTTAGTTAAAAAAGGTTTCAGTTACGTTTTAGGACCCAAGGAAATAATCAAGCACCAAACATAAAATATGTAGACACACCTGTTTGCCTTAATTAAATAGAGAGCTAAATTATTACAAGAGAACCTTTTTTTCAGTAAAGTCCAAAAAATAAAGATGTCAATTTTCAGTTGTGAATTGTGTTCAAAATACCTTTGCATATTAGACTATGTATACTTTACTAGTGAGGGCATTTACACCCCTCGTGCACAGCTGAGAAATGCTTCTCGGCTTTTTATTTTTCCCACTGATTGTACCTGAATTTGTACCTAAAATGGAACAAGAGGAAAGTTAGCAAGTTGAAATCCTTTTGCTACACACTATAATTCTGCAGACTGCAAGTCATTTTCCAGTTGCAGGAAAGCAACAGCAGCAGAAGCATCATTCTGCATAATGCCAGAAGTCTATACTATGCTACGGAATTTGGCGGCGCTTTACAAATGATAATAATAATAATGATACTAATATGCTATACAGGGCTATTTCTATCGATGGTTGGGCACTGTATGTGTATTATATGTTTCAGGCTGTAGCCGGGATCAATGTAGCGCAAGCAGCTACAGGTAGGGAGTGTGTTGTCTCCTGGCTCTAGGAATGCTTGGAGTGAAGAGAGAAATTACATTAATTTAATTCCTTTACTCATTTCAAGCATTCTTTGTATCTTTACAGACACTAATCAGTTTTTTTGCATAATCGATTATGGAAATTCTCTTGCCTTCCCTATAGTCCCTTTTCAGGGGTCACTACTCATGGAATAGATATATTTATTTGGTAGACCTTTTTCTATTTCAGGGCTTTCTATGCATTGCATAAATTTGACAGTGTACTTGAGTAAGTTACATTTTTCTTCTATGACTTAGAGCATATAATTTTAAATAACTTTCCATTTTTTTTTAGCATATGTGCTTCATCCCCTTTGTATACTTTGTTGAAAGCAGCAATCCTCTTCTGGGAACAAGCTGAACTTATGTAGTGGACCAGTAGCAAGAGGTGTATATGTGCAACCAGCAATCAGCTGCTTCAAGCTCCCAGTAGTGTAATGCTGCTCCTGAGCATACCTAGGTATGCAATTCAACAAAGGATACCAAGAGAATCAAGCAAACTTGATGTTAGAAGGGAAATTGATGAAAGTTATTTAAAATTGCATCTTCTGTATCAGTGTTTCTCAACTCTAGTCCCCAAGTACCCCAAACTGACTAAATTTACATGATATAACTAGACTACAGGTAAAACAATCAGCTGGTCCGTAACCATGGCTACAGCTGATGGGTGAGAGCAGACTATTTCACATGTGCTAGTCTAGTTCTCTAGTTCAGATATCATGAAAATCTGTTAATTGTATTTAAGGACTGGAGTTAAAAAACACTGCTCTATATCAATTAATCAAGAAAGTGTTTGACTTGACTTATCCCCTTAAAGCAGTTACATGGTTTTAATTACATATGGACTTCTATTGCAATTTTAAAGCAAAATATTGAGCATCTGTTTAATAAAATAATTATTTGGTCAGTAAAGCTAGGGTGCATCTTACATTAGTATTAATACAGACCAGGATTTTTTTTTCCCAGTCAAGAAACTGATCTACTAATATGAATATTAGTGTGATCTAGAAAGTGTTTTGCATTATACAGGCGTTTACATTAATACAAAGCATTTGCACTATTGTCTCTTTTTCTACAACAATTGAATGTGTGCACTATAAAACATTATAAAGCTGCAGGGTTTGTTAAGGTACTGAAGTATGTATTTAGCTATAGAAGACATTAACACGAATGCAATAAAACCAGTGAATGATAGTATGATATTAAATGAGAGACCTTGCAGACCTGTACATGGTGTTAGACTTCCTTTCTAAAGGAACAATGTAGGGCTTAGTTTTGCAGCTTTTCTCACAAAGCATTTTTTTTTTCATAGCAGAATGCTCAAGAGCATGTCCGGCCGAAGTCAAGAGAAAGTCATGAACAGCACCGCAGCAGGAGTGATAAACCATACAGGTAAAAGGTCATACGACTTATAGTGCATTAGTGAGTGTCCCAGTACACATAATTTGTTGATTTCTTTCTTTCATAAGATGGTGAGAGCCCATGTTGAAGTACTCTTCAGCCCACCAGAAGGAGGAAAAACGCCCCAACATAAAGCTTTGATCCCTCTCATTCTCCCAGAATCCCTTGCGTCCAAGATATAGAGTGAGGTGAATTCTGAAGTGCTGATGTAAATGTAATTTGATAGAGGTTCTCTTACTACGCTGAAACCCAATTTCCCCGCCCCCCTTAGTGCATTCTTAACAGATAACAGGAGTTCAGTCAGAGAGTGAGACATATCCCAGTGTGGAGAATGCACATGCCTCCTAGTTGAAATGTGGATTTATCTGGCAATCCCCTGGTCAACGGTGTACTGTTCCTTGTGAGATCCTTGGCACTGTGCTTGCACTGCCTCAGATGGGCCAGTCTAATTACCACAGTCAATTGCAGCTAAGCGCAACACAGTAGTTGTAAGTGTTGACTGGAACATTACACCTTCAAATGTAGCCACCAATCAGCAAGTGCTACCCAGGTGCTGAACGAAAAATGGGCCGGCTCCTAACCTTACATTTCATCCTTTTCAAATAAAGATAGCAAGAAAAATTGATAATGGGAATAAATTAGAAAGTTGCTTAAAATTGCCTGCTCTATCTGAATCATGAAGGAAAAAAATTGAGTTTTGTATCCCTTTAAGCACAATCAGTTGTAGATGCACTTTTATACAAAGTAAGCTACAGTTAGTCAGGCTCTCATGCTTACAATCTAAAGAATCCTACATAAATTAAAAGGAGTTCCCTAGCAAAGAAGGAAGTGTCCTGAATAATCACAAAAGTGAAGATCCGCCACTGATTACAGCTATTACGTGGTTGAACAATTTGGAGGTGGACTTTTTCAGCTTCCAGCACCTTCACACGGGGGAGTGGTCTCTGAACCATGAGGTTTTCAACCAGATAGTAAGAAATAGACATCATGGCATTTTGAGTGAGTCACAAGATACCCTGATGCTATGCCAGATCAAAGGGTTCTTAGGCAGGTCAGATAAATGCCCTAGTAGCTCCCTGGTCGCTGTTGCTTTCTAGTGTGATAGCAAGGATATACTAAGAATAAGCTTAATGATTCTGATATTTCTAGCTTGGATTTTCAGAACTTATGTGGACCTGATTCAGGTGTCCTTTTTCCCACTTTGGCAGTTACTTCTTAGAAGAGACCTCCTCTCTCAAGGTCCCTTTTATCATCAGGCTCTGAAACCTCTGTTTCTTTCATGTAATTAACAAGAGTCCATGAGCTAGTGACGTATGGGATATACATTCCTACCAGGAGGGGCAAAGTTTCCCAAACCTTAAAATGCCTATAAATACACCCCTCACCACACCCACAAATCAGTTTTACAAACTTTGCCTCCAAGGGAGGTGGTGAAGTAAGTTTGTGCTAGATTCTACGTTGATATGCGCTCCGCAGCAAGTTGGAGCCCGGTTTTCCTCTCAGCGTGCAGTGAATGTCAGAGGGATGTGAGGAGAGTATTGCCTATTGAATGCAGTGATCTCCTTCTACGGGGTCTATTTCATAAGGTTCTCTGTTATCGGTCGTAGAGATTCATCTCTTACCTCCCTTTTCAGATCGACGATATACTCTTATATTTACCATTTCCTCTACTGATTCTCGTTTCAGTACTGGTTTGGCTTTCTACAAACATGTAGATGAGTGTCCTGGGGTAAGTAAGTCTTATTTTCTGTGACACTCTAAGCTATGGTTGGGCACTTTATTTATAAAGTTCTAAATATATGTATTCAAACATTTATTTGCCTTGACTCAGAATGTTCAACTTTCCTTATTTCCAGACAGTCAGTTTCATATTTGGGATTATGCTTTAAATTATCATATTTTGTCTTACCTCAAAAATTTGACTTTTTTCCCTGTGGGCTGTTAGGCTCGCGGGGGCTGAAAATGCTTCATTTTATTGCGTCATTTTTGGCGCGGATTTTTTTGGCGCAAAAATTCATTTCCGTTTCCGGCGTCATACGTGTCGCCGGAAGTTGCGTCATTTTTTGACGTTATTTTGCGCCAAAAATGTCGGCGTTCCGGATGTGGCGTCATTTTTGGCGCCAAAAGTATTTAGGCGCCAAATAATGTGGGCGTCTTATTTGGCGCCAAAAAATATGGGCGTCGCTTTTGTCTCCACATTATTTCAGTCTCATTTTCATTTGCTTCTGGTTGCTAGAAGCTTGATGTTTGGCATTTTTTTCCCATTCCTGAAACTGTCTTATAAGGAATTTGATTTATTTTGCTTTATATGTTGTTTTTTCTCTTACATATTGCAAGATGTCTCACGTTGCATCTGAGCCAGAAGATACTACAGGAAAACCACTGCCTGCTGGATCTACCAAAGCTAAGTGTATCTGCTGTAAACTTTTGGTAGCTATTTCTCCAGCTGTTGTTTGTATTAATTGTCATGACAAACTTGTTAAAGCAGATAATATTTCCTTTAGTGATGTACCATTGCCTGTTGCAGTTCCCTCAACATCTAAGGTGCAGAATGTTCCTGATAACATAAGAGATTTTGTTTCTGAATCCATAAAGAAGGCTTTGTCTGTTATTTCTCCTTCTAGTAAACGTAAAAAGTCTTTTAAATCTTCTCTCTCTACAGATGAATTTTTAAATGAACACCATCATTCTGATTCTTTGGACTCTTCTAGTTCAGAGGATTCTGTCTCAGAGATTGATGCTGATAAATCTTCATATTTATTTAAGATGGAATTTATTCGCTCTTTACTTAAAGAAGTACTAATTGCTTTAGAAATAGAGGATTCTAGTCCTCTTGATACTAATTCTATACGTTTGGATAAGGTTTTTAAAGCTCCTGCGGTTATTCCAGAAGTCTTTCCTGTTCCTAATGCTATTTCTGCAGTAATTGCTAAGGAATGGGATAAATTGGGTAATTCATTTACTCCTTCTAAACGTTTTAAGCAATTATATCCTGTTCCGCCTGACAGGTTAGAATTTTGGGACAAAATCCCTAAAGTTGATGGGGCTATTTCTACCCTTGCTAAACGTACTACCATTCCTACGTCAGATGGTACCTCGTTTAAGGATCCTTTAGATAGAAAAATTGAATCTTTTCTAAGAAAAGCTTATCTATGTTCAGGTAATCTTCTTAGACCTGCTATATCATTGGCTGATGTTGCTGCAGCTTCAACTTTTTGGTTGGAAACTCTAGCGCAACAAGTAACAAATCGTGATTCTCATGATATTATTATTCTTCTCCAGCATGCTAATAATTTCATCTGTGATGCCATTTTTGATATTATTAGAGTTGATGTTAGATTTATGTCTCTGGCTATCTTAGCCAGAAGAGCTTTATGGCTTAAGACTTGGAATGCTGATATGGCTTCTAAATCAACTCTACTTTCCATTTCTTTCCAGGGAAACAAATTATTTGGTTCTCAGTTGGATTCTATTATTTCAACTGTTACTGGTGGGAAAGGAACTTTTTTACCACAGGATAAAAAATCTAAAGGTAAAAACAGGGCTAACAATCGTTTTCGTTCCTTTCGTTTCAACAAAGAACAAAAGCCTGATCCTTCGTCCTCAGGAGCAGTTTCAGTTTGGAAACCATCTCCAGTCTGGAATAAATCCAAGCCTGCTAGAAAGGCAAAGCCTGCTTCTAAGTTCACATGAAGGTACGGCCCTCATTCCAGTTCAGCTGGTAGGGGGCAGGTTACGTTTTTTCAAAGAAATTTGGATCAAATCTGTTCACAATCTTTGGATTCAGAACATTGTTTCAGAAGGGTACAGAATTGGTTTCAAGATGAGACCTCCTGCAAAGAGATTTTTTCTTTCCCATGTCCCAGTAAATCCAGTGAAAGCTCAAGCATTTCTGAATTGTGTTTCAGATCTAGAGTTGGCTGGAGTAATTATGCCAGTTCCAGTTCCGGAACAGGGGATGGGGTTTTATTCAAATCTCTTCATTGTACCAAAGAAGGAGAATTCCTTCAGACCAGTTCTGGATCTAAAATTATTGAATCGTTATGTAAGGATACCAACGTTCAAGATGGTAACTGTAAGGACTATATTGCCTTTTGTTCAGCAAGGGAATTATATGTCCACAATAGATTTACAGGATGCATATCTGCATATTCCGATTCATCCAGATCATTATCAGTTCCTGAGATTCTCTTTTCTAGACAAGCATTACCAATTTGTGGCTCTACCGTTTGGCCTTGCTACAGCTCCAAGAATTTTCACAAAGATTCTCGGTGCCCTTCTGTCTGTAATCAGAGAACAGGGTATTGTGGTATTTCCTTATTTGGACGATATCTTGGTACTTGCTCCGTCTTTACATTTAGCAGAGTCTCATACGAATCGACTTGTGTTGTTTCTTCAAGATCATGGTTGGAGGATCAATTTACCAAAAAGTTCTTTGATTCCTCAAACAAGGGTAACCTTTCTGGGTTTCCAGATAGATTCAGTGTCCATGACTCTGTCTTTAACAGACAAGAGACGTCTAAAATTGATTACAGCTTGTCGAAACCTTCAGTCACAATCATTCCCTTCGGTAGCCCTATGCATGGAAATTCTAGGTCTTATGACTGCTGCATCGGACGCGATTCCCTTTGCTCGTTTTCACATGCGACCTCTTCAGCTCTGTATGCTGAACCAATGGTGCAGGGATTACACGAAGATATCTCAATTAATATCTTTAAAACCGATTGTTCGACACTCTCTAACGTGGTGGACAAATCACCATCGTTTAATTCAGGGGGCTTCTTTTGTTCTTCCGACCTGGACTGTAATTTCAACAGATGCAAGTCTCACAGGTTGGGGAGCTGTGTGGGGATCTCTGACGGCACAAGGAGTTTGGGAATCTCAGGAGGTGAGATTACCGATCAATATTTTGGAACTCCGTGCAATTTTCAGAGCTCTTCAGTTTTGGCCTCTTCTGAAGAGAGAATCGTTCATTTGTTTTCAGACAGACAATGTCACAACTGTGGCATACATCAATCATCAAGGAGGGACTCACAGTCCTCTGGCTATGAAAGAAGTATCTCGAATTTTGGTTTGGGCGGAATCCAGCTCCTGTCTAATCTCTGCGGTTCATATCCCAGGTGTAGACAATTGGGAAGCGGATTATCTCAGTCGCCAAACGTTGCATCCGGGCGAATGGTCTCTTCACCCAGAGGTATTTCTTCAGATTGTTCAATTGTGGGGGCTCCCAGAGATAGATCTGATGGCCTCTCATCTAAACAAGAAACTTTCCAGGTATCTGTCCAGATCCCGGGATCCTCAGGCGGAGGCAGTGGATGCATTATCACTTCCTTGGAAGTATCATCCTGCCTATATCTTTCCGCCTCTAGTTCTTCTTCCAAGAGTAATCTCCAAGATTCTGAGGGAATGCTCGTTTGTTCTGCTAATAGCTCCGGCATGGCCTCACAGGTTTTGGTATGCGGATCTTGTCCGGATGGCATCTTGCCAGCCATGGACTCTTCCGTTAAGACCAGACCTTCTGTCACAAGGTCCTTTTTTCCATCCGGATCTGAAATCCTTAAATTTAAAGGTATGGAGATTGAACGCTTGATTCTTGGTCATAGAGGTTTCTCTGACTCCGTGATTAATACTATGTTACAGGCTCGTAAATCTGTATCTCGAGAGATATATTATAGAGTCTGGAAGACTTATATTTCATGGTGTCTTTCTCATCATTTTTCTTGGCATTCTTTTAGAATACCGAGAATTTTACAATTTCTTCAGGATGGTTTGGATAAGGTTTTGTCCGCAAGTTCTTTGAAAGGACAAATCTCTGCTCTTTCTGTTCTTTTTCACAGAAAGATTGCTATTCTTCCTGATATTCATTGTTTTGTACAAGCTTTGGTTCGTATAAAACCTGTCATTAAGTCAATTTCTCCTCCTTGGAGTTTGAATTTGGTTCTGGGAGCTCTTCAAGCTCCTCCGTTTGAACCTATGCATTCATTGGACATTAAATTACTTTCTTGGAAAGTTTTGTTCCTTTTGGCCATCTCTTCTGCTAGAAGAGTTTCTGAATTATCTGCTCTTTCGTGTGAGTCTCCTTTTCTGATTTTTCATCAGGATAAGGCGGTGTTGCGAACTTCTTTTGAATTTTTACCTAAAGTTGTGAATTCCAACAACATTAGTAGAGAAATTGTGGTTCCTTCATTATGTCCTAATCCTAAGAATTCTAAGGAGAAATCATTGCATTCTTTGGATGTTGTTAGAGCTTTGAAATATTATGTTGAAGCTACGAAATCTTTCCGTAAGACTTCTAGTCTATTTGTTATCTTTTCCGGTTCTAGGAAAGGCCAGAAAGCTTCTGCCATTTCTTTGGCATCTTGGTTGAAATCTTTAATTCATCTTGCCTATGTTGAGTCGGGTAAATCTCCGCCTCAAAGAATTACAGCTCATTCTACTAGGTCAGTATCTACTTCCTGGGCGTTTAGGAATGAAGCTTCGGTTGACCAGATCTGCAAAGCAGCAACTTGGTCTTCTTTGCATACTTTTACTAAATTCTACCATTTTGATGTATTTTCTTCTTCTGAAGCAGTTTTTGGTAGAAAAGTTCTTCAGGCAGCGGTTTCAGTTTGAATCTTCTGCTTATGTTTTTTGTTAAACTTTATTTTGGGTGTGGATTATTTTCAGCAGGAATTGGCTGTCTTTATTTTATCCCTCCCTCTCTAGTGACTCTTGTGTGGAAAGATCCACATCTTGGGTAGTCATTATCCCATACGTCACTAGCTCATGGACTCTTGTTAATTACATGAAAGAAAACATAATTTATGTAAGAACTTACCTGATAAATTCATTTCTTTCATATTAACAAGAGTCCATGAGGCCCACCCTTTTTTGTGGTGGTTATGATTTTTTTGTATAAAGCACAATTATTCCAATTCCTTATTTTATATGCTTCGCACTTTTTCTTATCACCCCACTTCTTGGCTATTCGTTAAACTGATTTGTGGGTGTGGTGAGGGGTGTATTTATAGGCATTTTAAGGTTTGGGAAACTTTGCCCCTCCTGGTAGGAATGTATATCCCATACGTCACTAGCTCATGGACTCTTGTTAATATGAAAGAAATGAATTTATCAGGTAAGTTCTTTCATAAATTATGTTTTTTGATGGCTTGGCAGTTGAATGGCTAACAGAGGCTTATCTGATAAAACCTGTCACTAGATATATCTACTGGAAGGTATGAAATAACATTTTGGAGTTCTGTAATTTCTTCAGGGTGGTTTAGAGAAAGGGTTATCTACCAGTTCTCTTAAAGTTCTAATTTTGCCCTTATCCGTCCTCTTCCACAAGAAGATCATCAAAATTCCTGATGTTCAGGTTCGTATTAGGATGGTAATTCAACCAGTACTTCTCCTTGGAGTCTTAATCCAGTATTGAGGGTTATTCAATCTTCTTATTTATGCATGTATTAGACCTTCAGCTGTTGTCCAGGAATGTTCTTTTCCTTATGGCTCTTTCCTCAGCAAGAAGAGTTTCAGAGCTTTCTGCTCTTTCTTGCAAGCCTCCTTTTTTGATTTTTCATCAAGGCTGTGTTTTAGAATGTTTATTCCTTTCTTACAAAAGTTGTATTTACTGATGCCATTAACCAGGAAATTGGGGTTCTTTCTTTCTGTCCACCTTCAAAATAAATCTAAAGAACGTCGTCTTCACAATTTGGATGCAGTAAGAACTCTCATGTTGTTGTACGTGGAAGCTACAAACTTATTCAGAATTTCTTCTTCCCTATTTATACATTTCTCTGGACCATGCAAGGGGCAAAAGGCTACAGGAGCTGCTTGACTTTAAGTTTTTATTCGTAAAACATATATGGTTGCAGGGAAAGTTCCCCTGTGCATAATTTTTTTCTTTTCTCATTTTGAAGTGTTTGCCTCTTCTTCAGCTGCTTATGACATAAAAGTACTACTGGCCATAGTGCCTGATCAGTAACGTAACTCACCTGCCTTGCCCTCCCCTCCCCCATTGCATGGTAGTTTTGTGGACCTTACTGCTTGGGTATAAGATCCCACATGTGATGTCACTTATTCTATCACCATATTTGGAAAGAAAACAAAATGTATGCTTACCTGATACATTTCTTTCAAGATGGTGAGAGTCCACAAGCCTTGCCCTTGTCATTCTGTAGAGTGACAACACCTGTTTTGCACTTACTTTGCCCTGCTTTGTCCTTTCCTGCTTTTCTAGTTTTTATACTCTATTTTGCTATATATATGACTAAGGGATTCTGGGTGAGTGGGAGGAAAAATGCTCTGGTATGTTTGTGTCTCTTTCTCCTAGTGGACTGGATTGTAATCCAACATGTGATGTCTAGTGAATTTAAACTGTCATCAAATAAATTAATTTATCAGGTAAGCATAAATTGTGTTTATCCTCAAGTCTGGATAATTGGTCATTGGCTTTTGTTTCAATGCCCAGGCCTCTTCCTCCACCTCCAGATGAAGATGATTATGACCCTGTTTATGCAAACCGAAACCAGCAAAGCTCTCCAAGATCCCATTCTAAGTCACAGTCGTCTCATAAAGGTACGTATAATCACCTAATAATGTATACATTATTCTTGATTCCTTTGGATATGATATGTAGTGCTTCAATTAAATTGCCTGAATCTTATACAATATTTCAAGTAGATTTTTGACATTTGAGAGTCCCATATCCCTTTTTTTATATTCTACCTTTTCCATAACGTAGTTTATCCGTGGATAGTATTAACATAGCTTTGGTTGCTTATACACATGGTATTACTAAACATTTTCTTTTACCTTAATAAATAAGGGTTAAGACCACTTTTTATTTTCTTATTTTGTGCTTCCCAAAGTCAAAATGTAAACAACGGATTTTAATTAAGTTTTTCATTTAACATTTGTTAGTGTTTTATTATTCACCAACTCTTGGTGAAATAATTATTCAAACTAAAAATAGAGGTTAAAGGACAATGAACTGCACCATAGATGTCCTATCTCTCGGAGAAAGAAGATAATGGTTTTACATAGCCCTGTCCGAAGATGATCAGACTGGCTTTAATTGTTTAAGAGCTGCCTGGAGGATAGTTTCCATAGCCCTATCCATCTTTCTTTAGCAAATGGCATGCGCAGTAGCACTTCAGTTCTTACTACGCAAAAGCAGCATTGGTAGTGTGCATCTGAAATGTATAACAGCTCAGTCAGAGCTCTTTCTGGTTAGCTCTCTGATTCAAGTAAGGAGTCTGAATATAGACATCCATTTTATTACACCATAAACAAACTAGTATATTTTTATTTTCCGGTGACTAGTAGCATTTTAGTATAATTTAACTGTTATTGTCTGGGTATATTTCTTTTTTTTTTTTGCCTATAACCCCCCCCCAGCAAAAACTACCCTGGGGATGCCAATGTCTAGTGGTATGCATTTTTTTTTATTTCTATAATGAAATTTTTCAGGACTGATATAGGTTTAATTACCTTAAAGGAACATGAAACCCAAATTTTGTTCTTTCACGATTTATAGGGAGCACACAATTTTAAACAACTTTGCAATTTACTTCTATTATCTAATTTTCTTTATTCTCTTGATATTTTTTCTTAAAAAGCATATCTAAATAGGCTCAGGAGCTGCTGATTAGTGGCTGCACATATATGCATCATGATATTGGCCTACCCATGTGCATTTCTATCTCTTCAACAAAGGATACCAAATTAGATAATAGAAGTAAAATGGATTGTTGTTTAAAATTGTATTCTCTGTCTGAAACATAAAAGAAAAGTTTGGGTTTTATGTTGAATACCTATTACACCATGAAAAAACACATAAAATCATTGCAGACAAGCAGAGTATTGTAGTTCAATAACTAGCCAGCAGAGAGCAGCAAAATCCAAAGTCTACACTAGAAAATAAAAGTACAAACATTTATTTGTATTTAGCATCTTTTTGTCATATTTTTTTATTCCCTGCTTTTGGAATCATCTTCCTTCCATTTGCAAACCAGTTTTAATAGTCATTGTTCTTGGTGCCGCTACACATCAAAGTCATTTTCTTCCATTACTGAACAAGCCATACATTGTTGTGAAACAGAGAAATATACTGGTTAATAGCAAATCAAAAGCCAGAATATACTTTAACTTTACTAAACTGTTTTGTTGCTTATTCTTGTAATATAGAATGTTTTTCTTTTTCCCTCATCTTTTTAGGCTCCTATTACCGACAATGAGAGCTGGATTCCGAAAATGTTTGTAGCAGATTCCGAAAAATGTCTTTGTGTTTCTTTTGTTCTTGGTTAAATTATCAGGGAACTGTTCTGTCAGTTCTTGTCTTCAGAAATATCAATATGTGACAAATGACGCAAAATTATCTGGCTTTGTGCAGCTGATAAAGTTAAATTCCATAAACATTGCTAAAAAGATTGGAATACTGACAAATTATACAAAATTGCATTTTATTTAAATTATTCAGCAGGAAAAACATAAATAGAAACTTATTTTCTGTATGAACATAAGTGAATGAGGTTAAATAATAAGTCTCAAACCAATTTTTTCAACAGGTCAGGTGAGGATTTAAAAGGTATATTTACCTCATTATGGGTCTTACTCAAAATGGCTGATCAACCAGTTCTGAAATGCCAATGAAAACAAACGTAATTTAAACTTATCTCAATTCACAAACTACTATGAATGATCTAATAAGTAATACAATGACAACTATCTAATGAACTTCTATTTTTAGATTGTAACTTGCGGTTAGCTCCCATCTTGTCTTTTATTATCATAACAGTGTTGATGTGCATAAACATCCTGTTTCTCAAAGCCCATGTTGTGCTGTATCTGCAGGGAGCCAATAGGCCATCTTCCACTGCCTGAACCAATCAGAGAAGCTTTAGAAAATACAGGAAAAGACTAAACTCGAACTTTGGTCTTTGATGTGCAGAGTGCCCTGAGTCGTTTAAGTGGATAAATGGGAATATGTTTTTTAGGAAAGGTGCTATGTTTGTTTTTCAGTAAAGCTTTTCAACAAACTTTGTAAACTCAGAAGTAAGATCTCAGATAGAAAAATATGGGCAGACAAATGACTGTGTGGCCCTGTTAAATGTCCAGATAACTGCCATTACTTTGTTCATATGTTACGATTTAATGACAATTTCTGTTAAATGGTAGATCGTCTTATTTTCCCACAGAGGATTATATAAATCGTTTAACTGGATGAATGTTACCAGAAACTGCAGATATGGTTGAAAATTCCCATGTTTAGTATAGGAGAAATGTGCAATTGTGAGTAGCAGTTACTTTACTTACATTTTTTAAGGGTTAATTACTAGAATTTGTGGTGATGTCTACTTGGGTGTATCAGAATTTTGTTTGCTTGAAAGAGAATAGTCTCCCTCATACAGTAGTTTGTTCCATGTGATTTAAGATCTTTATTTTCTTATCATTTCATCCTCGTACTTCCTTAAAGTAAGTCCCAATCTTTAAAACATGAAGGGCATTATTTCTATTTAATGCTTATGTTTAATACACTGGTTTTATATTTTAGCCAAAAGAAACATGGTGGAACGAAGCGAATAATAAACGAACAGTATGCATTATAATAGGACATTCTCAGGTGTGAAATTAAATTTTTCTCTACATTAACATTCCAGTTTTCTGCCAATTGCCCTTTCTCACCCTTTGTTTACTGTGCAGTATTAGAAAAAACTATAGAAATTGATATTTCATTAAAGCATAGTTTTATTATTAAACAGGTGAAATGAATTCCAGTCGTATCTCCTCAGGAAACAGCTGCACACTCCGCCCTGATAATTTTGTTTTTGTCACTGTATTTAACTTCCTCATGCGTAAAAAATTGGTATTACAGTAAACTGCACAATGTATGTACAGGTAGTTGGGGGGGAAATACAAAAAAAAAAAACGAAGTGCCATTTTTTATCTTTATTTTATATGCTATTAAGTTTTAGTGTATGCTCTGAATGATCAGGTTTTATGAATGTAAAATGCAAACTTTACCATTTTTTTATATTTTTACTCATATTTATTGTTAGTTACAATGTGAGCCAGTCTCTGTCAGATTTGTTAAGTATTTTTAATCAGCATGGCTGTTTTAGAATTTTTAATGACTACTTCCTCTTAGATGCTGCAACGTGTAATGTATAAATAGAATATAACTGCTCTAAGCTACTTGGTTCCTTTCTAGGGCTTGCTATCCATATATTTGCATTCAATTGCAGCTACAGCAACCAAATGGCTTAGATATCTGTTTTTAATGCATTCTTTTTCACTAATAATTTTACAGCATAAAGATTAAGCATTTTTTCTACTCAACAATATGTTGCGTCAAACTAATTTATGTAAAATATGTTTCTATTTTGGTGTGTGAGGCAGCCATCTTGAATTAGTGTGGTGCAGGATGCACAAATGTTGAATTAAAGCACATTTATTCCAACCAATTAAGTAAAACCATTATTTTAATGGGTATATTATTTGGATGGATTTTAAAACTCCAATACATGCTCATAAAATCATTAGAATCTGATCTCAGGGCAGAAAATATGGCCTCTAAATGTCACTGTTAGAGCCTTACATCTTGTTTTGGCAAGAAACAAAAGGCTTAGAAGTTGTTCTCAATAATACTTTTTGTATTAAATGTTGGCACACTTTTGAATGAATCATTTTATAGTTACTTTGTCATAGTTAAATCGGTTTGTTTGCTTGTTGCTGCTGTGGCTTTTATTGTAGACTATCTTTTTACTGCAATTATAGCTTGCAAATTATAGAAGAAAACAATCTATACCACATATGATGAATGTTTTTGGGGCCAAATGCCCATTTTTTCTGCATGAAACTGCATTATAGATCACACTGTGAATTTAACATGAGCATTATTTTTTTTAAATTAATTATATTTGTAAAATAAATACTTTACTCAACTAATATGCACCATTTGAATGTTTTCAGATACTCATGAACTGTGTTTACTTGTCAGTCTAGCTTCCATGTTTTTTTCAACCTTTTGGATGACAGGAGCAAGCAATGTGGTGTTCTCTCAGGCAAAATACAAAAGAGGACTTAAAGGGACATAAAACCCAAATTTTTTCGTTCATGATTTAGAAAGAGCATGCAATTTTTAACAGCTTTCTAATTTACTTCTATTATCTAATTTGCTTCATTCTCTTGATATCCTTTGCTGAAAAGCATATTAAGAAAAGGATCAGTAGCTCCTGATTGGTGGCTCCACATAAATACCTTGTGTGATAGGCTTACCTATGTGCATTGTTATTTCTTCAACAAAGGATATCTAAAAAATGAAGCAAATTATATGATAGAAGTAAATTGGAATATTTACAATTGTATACTCTCTGAATCATGAAAGAAAATTCTTGTGTTTAGTGTCCCTTTAAGATGTGCTTGATTAAACTTTCATTTTTCAGATAGAGTATGCAATTTTAAGCAACTTTCCAATTTACTTATATTATCAAATGTCCTTTGTTCTCATGGTATCCTTTGTTGAAAAGTAAGCCTTTGTAGATTCAGGAGCATTTACGTTTCTTTAACTCTCCATGGCAGCAGTGCTTGCAACAATGTTTGTAGCAATGTATTAATATAGCAAATGCTTATTCCATAAAAAGCTATGGACATGCATGCTCCTTTGATTCTACCTTGGTTTACTCTTCAACAATGGATACCAAGAGAACAAAGCAAATTTGATAATAGAATAAAAAGGGAACAGCTGCTAAAATTACTCTTGTAATCATGAAAGTTTAATTCTGACTATACTGACCCTTTGTATGGGTGTGGTGGACTAAACAGTTGGTTCCTTTTTTCTTTACTTTGCATGCTGTTTACGGGTGTTTAGTTCTGCCACTGACACAATATATATATATAGGAACCACAAAGATGCACTCTCAGGTGTCAGACTTTTATCAGTGAAGTAAAGATTACTTTATTCGGAACGTTTTCGGGGATCAAGTTCCCTTCGTCAGCATGCTGACGAAGGGGACTTGATCCCCGAAAACGTTCCGAATAAAGTAATCTTTACTTCACTGATAAAAGTCCTGAGAGTGCATCTTTTCGGTTCCTGTATCCTTTTCAAGCCTGCACCCAGGCGGATGTCCATTTGTGGGAATAAGTTGGTGTCTGGATATCTGTATGTATATATGTATATATATGTATATATGTATATATATGTATGTATATATATATATGTGTATATATATATATATATATATATATAATCAATGTAGATATATATATAGAGAGAGAGTGAGTAATTGGGACCAGGGCAGTTTAAAAGCAGACAGCAGTCCACTGCAAAACTGTACACAAATGAAAAGTCCAAGATGCTATGACTACGGCTATTGCCGAAACGCGTAAGCGAGAGAATGCTACGCTATCTTTTTATATGTTGTACAAGTGATATGTTTTAATGAAAGCTGCAGTGCTGGAATAAAAGTTAAGTTTTATTGTATCCGACATTGCCTGGTGCTCCTCATTTGGATCTTTTGATCACTGCATACATTGTTAGCAGTCCACTGCAGACATATTAGCTGACCTCTGCATTTATGACTTTGCACTCACTGGGAATATGTAATAATGCTTGCACTGATTATATAGTATGTGTAAATTCACTGAAATGTTCTTTCCAAAAAAGTAAAATTTCTAGGTTGTGCCAAATTCTTATATTTCATCTACAGCATGGCCAGATCTGTTGATCAGTGTGTTGTGCAGCATTTGTATGTAAATGGATTTATACTTCTGGGGTTAATCATGAGCACCTTTTCAAGGACACATAAACGAGCACAGAATTGATCCAGTTAGATTATAATCATCATTCATGAGACACTTTGGCTATTGAGACTGAATGACAAAATAGAATCCATTATAAGTCCGATAAGATAATTAGGGAGAGCACGAATAAATTAAAATAGATAAGAAAAGAAATTTCTGAACTTGTGTGTGTGTATTTTATTCTTCAATGATTAATATAAATCTTCTGGGCTTAAAGGGACATGCCACCCACATTTTTTCTTTTATGATTGAAAGAGAATGCAATTTCTTTCATGTAATTAGCAAGAGTCCATGAGCTAGTGACGTATGGGATATACATTCCTACCAGGAGGGGCAAAGTTTCCCAAACCTCAAAATGCCTACAAATACACCCCTCACCACACCCACAAATCAATCATTAAGTCAATTTCTCCTCCTTGGAGTTTGAATTTGGTTCTGGGGGCTCTTCAAGCTCCTCCTTTTGAACCCATGCATTCATTGGACATTAAATTACTTTCTTGGAAAGTTTTGTTCCTTTTGGCGATCTCTTCTGCCAGAAGAGTCTCTGAATTATCTGCTCTTTCTTGTGAGTCTCCTTTTCTGATTTTTCATCAGGATAAGGCGGTGTTGCGAACTTCTTTTGAATTTTTACCTAAGGTTGTGAATTCCAACAACATTAGTAGAGAAATTGTGGTTCCCTCATTATGTCCTAATCCTAAGAATTCTAAGGAGAAATCGTTGCATTCTTTGGATGTTGTTAGAGCTTTGAAATATTATGTTGAAGCTACTAAGTCTTTCCGAAAGACTTCTAGTCTATTTGTTATCTTTTCCGGTTCTAGAAAAGGCCAGAAAGCTTCTGCCATTTCTTTGGCATCTTGGTTGAAATCTTTAATTCATCATGCCTATGTCGAGTCGGGTAAAACTCCGCCTCAAAGGATGACAGCTCATTCTACTAGGTCAGTTTCTACTTCCTGGGCGTTTAGGAATGAAGCTTCGGTTGATCAGATTTGCAAAGCAGCAACTTGGTCCTCTTTGCATACTTTTACTAAATTCTACCATTTTGATGTATTTTCTTCTTCTGAAGCAGTTTTTGGTAGAAAAGTACTTCAGGCAGCGGTTTCAGTTTGAATCTTCTGTTTATGTTTTTCATTAAACTTTATTTTGGGTGTGGATTATTTTCTCCAACATTGGTGTGTCCGGTCCACGGCGTCATCCATTACTTGTGGGATATTCTCCTCCCCTACAGGGAAAGGCAAGGAGAGCACACAGCAGAGCTGTCCATATAGCTCCCCTTCTAGCTCCGCCCCCCAGTCATTCTCCTTGCCGCTCTGAACAAGTAGCATCTCCTCGGGGATGGTGAGGAGTTTGTGGTGTTAGTTGTAGTTTTTTATATCTTCTATCAAGAGTTTGTTATTTTAAAATAGTGCTGGCTTGTACTATTTACTCTACAACAGAAAAGTGATGAAGATTTCTGTTAAGAGGAATATGATTTTAGCACAAGTAACTAGAATCCATTGCTGTTACCACGCAGGACTGTTGAAACAAGAGAACTTCAGTTGGGGGTAACAGTTTGCAGACTCATCTGCTTCAGGTATGACTAGTCTCCTTCTAACAACACAGGCTAATGCTAGATGACAGTCATTTTTCCCCTCAGGGAAAATGGTAAGCCATTTTTCTTTCACCTCAGCAAAAAAGATAACAGGCTTCCCCTTTTTGATTTTTATGCTGGTAGACACTGTTAGGGGCAAAATCGATTGGTTTTTATTACAATATCATGGCATTTGAACTGTTTTATAAGCTCATATACACTTGGGAACGTTTTTTATTGATCTGGCATGTTTTAGACACCTAAATCTAGTCAGGAAGGCCCCTTCACTCTAGTGTGCTGAGGGAGGAAGCCTCATTTTGGTGCTTCAGCTGTGCAGTTGATTTCAAGGCAGTGCATGCAGTTTTCATGTGAGAGGGTCCTGTGACTCAGAAATTGACTCCAGAAGGCTTATTTCTGTGGATGATTGACCCCTAAGGAAGGTAAAATGCTGCAGCAATACTGTAGCAGGGATTGTAGTGTATAAAAACGGTTAAATCCAACAATTAGCTCTGGTTTGCTTGTTTTAAGAGCTAGAGTCTCCATATTTGCTGTGCAATACTTTCTAAGCATTAAGACACTGGGGTCCAAATTTCATAAAAATCGGATATTGCCTTCATAGTTTTTTGAACATTCAGAAATAAAGTGTGTAATGTTATTATTTAAAGAGACAGTAACGTTTTTGTTTAAAATCGTTTTTATTGCATTGTTTGCCTGCCTAAATCTGTTTAACATGTCTATGCCATCAGATAACCTATGTTCTGTGTGTGTAGAGACAAATGTGTTCCCCCTTTGAGTGTTTGTGATAATTGTGCCATAGCGTCCAAACAAAATAAGGACAGCTCTGTTACATTTCATAATGTTGCCCAAGATAATTTATCTAATGAAGGTAGTGAGGATAATTCTACATCCTCTCCTTCTGTGTCTACACCAGCTTTGCCCGCGCAGGCGACACCTAGCGCACCAGTGCTTATTTCTATGCAACAATTAACAGCAGTAGTGGATAATTCTATAGCAAATCTTTTATCCAAACTGCCAGCATTTCAGAGAAAGCGTGATTGCTCAGGTTTAAATACAGATAAAAAAAGGATGATCAATCAGACGCTGACGATGCTTTATCTATTTTACCCTCACATCAATCGGAATTGGCTGTGAGGGAAGGGCTGTCTGAGGGTGAAATTTCAGACTCAGGAAAAATTTCTCAACAGGCAGAACCTGATATAGTAGCATTTAAATTTAAGCTGGAACATCTCCGCGCTTTGCTTAAGGAGGTATTAGCTACTCTGGATGACTGTGATTCTGTAGTAGTACCAGAGAAGTTGTGCAAATTGGACAAATTTTTAGAGGTCCCAGTGCACGAAGACGCTTTCCAATACCCAAGAGGGTAGCGAGCATAGTGGATAAGGAGTGGGAGAAGCCAGGTGTACCCTTTGCCCCACCTCCTATATTTAAGAAAATGTTTCCCATAGTAGACCCTAGAAGGGACGCATGGCAGACGGTCCCAAAGGTTGAGGGAGCTGTTTCAACACTAGCGAAGCGCACAACTATTCCTATAGAGGACAGCTGCGCTTTCAAAGATCCTATGGATAAAAATTGGAAGGATTGCTTAAAAAGATTTTTGTTCAACAAGGGTTCATCCTTCAACCAGCTACGTGTGTTATTACTGTCACTTCAGCGGCGTCCTTTTGGTTCGAGGAACTAGAATGGTTGCTCCAGAAAGAGACTTCCTATGAAGAAGTCATGGACAGAATTCACGCATTAAAGTTAGCTAATTCCTTTATATTGGATGCCGCTTTTCAAATAACGAAATTGGCGGCGAAAAACTCAGGTTTTGCTATAGTAGCGCGGAGGGCGCTTTGGCTAAAATCCTGGTCGGCAGATGTGTCGTCCAAGACTAAGTTACTTAATATTCCTTTCAAGGGTAAGACCCTTTTTGGGCCGGAATTGAAGGAAATTATTTCAGACATCACTGGGGGTAAGGGCCATGCCCTCCCACAGGATAGGCCTTTTAAGGCTAAGAACAAGTCTAATTTTCGTTCCTTTCACAATTTCAGGAACGGGCCGGCTAATAACTCCACTGCCGCTAGACAAGAAGGTAACGCGGCCCAGCCCAAACCCGCTTGGAAGCCCATGCAAGGCTGGAACAAGGGTAAACAGACCAAGAAACCTGCTGCTGCTACCAAGACAGCATGAAGGGGTAGCCCCCGATCCGGGACCGGATCTGGTAGGGGGCAGACTATCTCTCTTCGCTCAGGCTTGGGCAAGAGATGTTCCGGATCCCTGGGTACTAGAAATAGTCTCCAAGGGATACCTGCTAGAGTTCAAGGGACTTCCTCCAAAGGGAAGATTCCACCTGTCTCACTTATCTTCAGACCAGATAAAGAAACAGGCATTCTTACATTGTGTAAGAGACCTATCAAAGATGGGAGTGATAAACCCAGTCCCCTCCGGGGAACAAGGTCTAGGTTTTTACTCAAACCTGTTTGTGGTTCCCAAAAAAGAGGGAACTTTCAGGCCAATCCTGGATTTAAAGATATTAAACAATTTCCTCAGAGTTCCATCCTTCACGTGGCTCTTCCATTCGGTTTAGCCACCGCTCCCAGAATTTTCTCAAAGGTGCTAGGGTCCCTTCTAGCGGTCCTAAGGCCGAGGGGCATCGCTGTAGCACCTTATCTAGACGACATCCTAATCCAAGCTTCATTTCTTTCCAAAGCGAGGGCCCACACAGACATTGTGTTGGCTTTTCTCAGATCTCACGGGTGGAAGGTGAACATAGAAAAGAGTTCACTGTCACCGTCCACAAGGGTTCCGTTTCTGGGAACAATAATAGATTCTATGGAAATGAAGATCTTCCTGACAGAAGTCAGAAAGTTAAAGCTTCTAAACGCTTGTCGAGTTCTTCATTCTATTCCTCAACCCTCCATAGCTCGGTGCATGGAAGTAATAGGACTAATGGTCGCAGCAATGGACGTGGTTCCTTTTGCTCTAATTCATCTAAGACCATTACAGCTGTGCATGCTCAATCAGTGGAATGGGGACTATACAGACTTGTCTCCCCAAATTCAAGTAGACCAGGTAACCAGGGACTCACTTCTCTGGTGGTTGACCCAGGATCACCTGTCTCAGGGAATGAGTTTCCGCAGACCGGAGTGGGTCATTGTCACGACCGACGCCAGCCTCTTGGGGTGGGGCGCGGTCTGGGACTCCCTGAAAGCTCAGGGCCTATGGTCTCGGGAAGAGTCGCTTCTCCCGATAAACATTTTGGAACTAAGAGCAATATTCAATGCGCTCCTGGCTTGACCTCAGCTAGCGAAAGCCAGGTTCATAAGATTTCAGTCGGACAACATAACGACTGTTGCATACATCAATCATCAGTGGGGAACAAAGAGTTCCCTAGCGATGAAGGAAGTAACCAAGATCATCCAATGGGCAGAGAATCACTCCTGCCATCTATCTGCTATTCACATCCCAGGAGTAGACAACTGGGAGGCGGACTATTTGAGTCGTCAGACTTTCCATCCGGGGGAGTGGGAACTCCACCCGGAGGTCTTTGCTCAGTTAACCCAATTATGGGGCATTCCAGACATGGATCTAATGGCGTCCCGTCAGAACTTCAAGATTCCTTGTTACGGGTCCAGATCCAGGGATCCCAAGGCGATTCTAGTGGATGCATTAGTGGCGCCTTGGTCGTTCAACCTAGCGTATGTTTTTCCACCGTTTCCTCTCCTTCCCAGGCTCATAGCCAGGATCAAACAGGAAAAGGCCTCGGTGATTCTGATAGCTCCTGCGTGGCCACGCAGGACTTGGTATGCAGACCTGGTGAATATGTCATCGGCTCCACCATGGAAGCTACCTTTGAGACAGGATCTTCTAGTACAAGGTCCATTCGAACATCCAAATCTAGTTTCTCTGCAGCTGACTGCTTGGAAATTGAACGCTTGATTTTATCCAAACGTGGGTTTTCGAATTCTGTGACAGATACTCTGGTCCAAGCCAGAAAACCTGTGACTAGAAAGATTTACCATAAAATATGGCGTAAATATATCTGTTGGTGTGAATCCAAGGGATTCTCCTGGAGTAAAATAAAAATTCCAAGGATTCTCTCCTTTCTCCAAGAAGGTTTGGATAAAGGGTTGTCCGCTAGTTCTCTAAAGGGACAGATTTCTGCTTTATCTGTCTTGTTACACAAACGACTGGCAGCTGTGCCAGATGTACAAGCTTTTGTTCAGGCTTTGGTTAGAATCAAGCCTGTTTACAGAACCATGACTCCTCCTTGGAGTCTAAATTTAGTTCTTTCAGTTCTTCAAGGGGTTCGTTTGAACCTTTACATTCCATAAATATTAAGTTATTATCTTGGAAAGTACTGTTTTTGGGTGCTATTTCTTCTGCTAGAAGAGTTTCTGAATTATCTGCTTTGCAGTGTAATCCACCCTATCTGGTTTTCCATTCAGATAAGGTTGTTTTGCGTACTAAGCCTGGTTTTCTTCCAAAAGTTGTTTCCAACAAGAATATTAACCAGGAAATAGTTGTTCCTTCTCTGTGTCCGAAACCAGCTTCAAAGAAGGAACGTTTATTACACAATTTAGATGTTGTTCGTGCTTTAAAGTTCTATTTAGAAGCAACAAAAGATTTTAGACAAACCTCATCTTTGTTTGTCGTTTACTCTGGTAAGAGGAGAGATCAAAAAGCTACTGCTACCTCTCTCTCTTTCTGGCTAATAAGCATTATCCGATTGGCCTATGAGACTGCCGGACGACAGCCTCCTGACCGAATCACAGCTCACTCTACTAGGGCTGTGGCTTCCACATGGGCCTACAAGAACAAGGCTTCTGTTGATCAGATATGTAAGGCAGCGACTTGGTATTCTCTGCACACTTTTGCCAAATTCTACAAATTTGATACTTATGCTTCTTCGGAGGCTATTTTTGGGAGAAAGGTTTTGCAAGCCGTGGTGCCTTCCATTTAGGTAACCTGATTTGCTCCCTCCCTTCATCCGTGTCCTAAAGCTTTGGTATTGGTTCCCACAAGTAATGGATGACGCCGTGGACCGGACACACCAATGTTGGAGAAAACAGAATTTATGCTTACCTGATAAATTACTTTCTCCAACGGTGTGTCCGGTCCACGGCCCGCCCTGGTTTTCCTAATCAGGTTGAAATTTTTTTTGTCTTTATACACTACAGTCACCACGGCACCCTATAGTTTCTCCTTTTTCTCCTAACCGTCGGTCGAATGACTGGGGGGCGGAGCTAGAAGGGGAGCTATATGGACAGCTCTGCTGTGTGCTCTCCTTGCCTTTCCCTGTAGGGGAGGAGAATATCCCACAAGTAATGGATGACGCCGTGGACCGGACACACCGTTGGAGAAAGTAATTTATCAGGTAAGCATAAATTCTGTTTTCAGCAGGAATTGGCTGTCTTTATTTTATCCCTCCCTCTCTAGTGACTCTTGCGTGGAAAGATCCACATCTTGGGTAGTCATTATCCCATACGTCACTAGCTCATGGACTCTTGCTAATTACATGAAAGAAAACATAATTTATGTAAGAACTTACCTGATAAATTCATTTCTTTCATATTAGCAAGAGTCCATGAGGCCCGCCCTTTTTTGTGGTGGTTATGTTTTTTTTTTGTATAAAGCACAATTATTCCAATTCCTTATTTGATATGCTTTCGCACTTTTTTCTTATCACCCCACTTCTTGGCTATTCGTTAAACTGATTTGTGGGTGTGGTGAGGGGTGTATTTGTAGGCATTTTGAGGTTTGGGAAACTTTGCCCCTCCTGGTAGGAATGTATATCCCATACGTCACTAGCTCATGGACTCTTGCTAATATGAAAGAAATGAATTTATCAGGTAAGTTCTTACATAAATTATGTTTTTTAACATCTTTCTAATTTACTTATATTATCTAATTTGTTTTATTCTCTTGATATTCTTTGATGAAAAGCATATATAGATATGCTCACTAGCTGCTGATTGGTTGCTGCACATAGAAGCCTCGTGTGATTGGCTCACCATGTGCATTGCTTTTTCTTCAACTAAGGATAGCTAAAAAATCAAGCAAAATAAATAATGGAAGTAAATTGTAATGTTGTTTAAATGTCTATTCTCTATCTGAATCATGAAAGAAAGATTTTGGGTTTAGTGGCCCTTTAATTTGTTTTTCCAAAGGATTTTTTTTTGTCTGTAGAAAAGGACAAAGAAACAATCCTGTCCCCTTTGACTCTCCTTACTATGAGTAAATGTACCCTTTAGCTGTATCTGAACAGACACGTCAACCCGTTTGATAAGTAATGTTTAAAAAATATATATATTTTAAATGAGCATTAGCTAAGCTTTAGTCCATGGTTCCCAATTATCCTGCAAACTGCAGCTCTAATCTGCTTTCCTGTTTGCCTGTTTCTTCTATCAGGCTAAAAAATGTAATCCTGCAGTGATAGGTTTGAATACCAACGTGGATACCTCATCATGCTGTGGGTATTTTGTCTTAAAGGGACATGATACTCAAATGTTGAAAGATTTAAAAGTGGTGCAGCATAGCTGTAAAAAGCTGACTAGAAAATATCACCTGAACATCTCTATGTAAAAAAGGAAGATATTTTACCTCACATTTCCTAACTATTCTCACCCCACTGTAAAGGGATGCTTGTCCCAGGATTTGCAAGTGAGTGTGCATCTGTCATGTGCAGGCACAGCGATGTTATTTTCCTATTCAGTTTAAGTAAGTTCTATGAAATCTCATGAGATCACAGCAAAGGCAAAGCATTACCTCAGCACTGGTTGTGTTTTGTTTTTTCAACTTGCAACTGGACAGCAGCTGAAGTAGAACTGTTTACACAGCACTTACTCTGGTGAGCTGAAGAAAATTTGAGGTAAAATATTTTCCTTTTTTACATAGAGATGCTCAGGTGATATTTTTACAGTTATGCTGTGATCTTTTTACAGTTATGCTGCATCAATTTCATGTGATTGAGCATATGAGTATTATGTCCCTTTATGTCATAAGCTGTGTTGGGTAGCCTCAGTTGTAGCTTTTTAGAGATAAAGTGCAGTTACAATGGTCAGTTGGGTTTACTATAATATTTCCCAGGAGGCATTTTAAGAGGCATTTGTCCTGTATAATGCCCACATTTTATGGTGATCTAGTGTTCTTGTGAACAACAGTGCTCATGTGGAAATTTGGTTTAATTTATTCTTCACATTTTGAAGAGTCCTTTTTTGTTAACTGCAGTCGCACACTGTTCTGTTCAGGTGACCTGTAGAAATTATTGCTAAATTTCCTTTAGCTGAGCAATAGGAACTGCAACTATAAAGTCTCTTATTTAGATTGCATGGGAAGCATTTAGCCCCTGTTGTATTTTGGTTCTATGTACGTTTCAGGGCTTGTGTTTCACATTTTAGATTGCTTCCAATTGTGTATAGGATGTCACCTAAAGCATCCACATGTTCTGTAGTTAGCCCGGTATGTGGGTGAGAATATACATCAGTTTAGCTGGTAATGCCATTTCTTTATGCTTTCTTGGACTTATATTGCTGCCCCTACACATTCTGCTGCTACTCTATGACCTGTGTTTTTATGGTTTGCAAGGTTTTTCTTTGAGATGGTATCTGACAAGTGTGCTAATTTTACTTTTTCATAAGTTTTCAGAGTTCAGCCGTTCACTTTAGAATGTTATTGGTATTCTACTTTAAAATATAAATGTTTATGCTTGCATTTTGCTGAAAGTTTGATTACTTTGGTGTAGGGTGAAGATGAAATTTTCTACTTCAGTTAAGAATGGATTATTTTTCAACTGTTTTAAAATGTGCTTTTGTATGAATTGGAACTATTTTTCTAGCCTTGTGTGCTGCTCTTTTCAATAGTGAATTTTGGTTCTGCTCTTGAAGGCTTCTCATCTTTTATTTTTTTCCTGTGATTCTCTCAGATGGCTGATTCTGCTGCACTTTTGTTGGTAATTATTGTGGTAGCTTTGCAGAGTAGTAGTAGTAGAGTTATTTTGGAGGGTTCCATCTTTAGTGGCTTTCTCTATGTATTGACAACTGCAGTGGTAGCTTGATGGGTATGGTCTTTACACATTAGCTGGTTAGACATGATGCTATTCGTTTGTCATCATTTTAACTGCACCATACACTGCATGAGTAATGGGCTAAGAAAGCTGACAAAAGATCTAGGAAAATCCAAACCTATCTGGACACACATAGACTGTCCTGAAACCACATTCAGGAACTTTCAAATTCTACTCTGAGCTTTCTGATCTCAAAAAACTCAAGAAAGAACATGTTTTAAGGTCTTGTGGACTTAATCATTCTAAAAGTATCAAAACAGATAATTTGCTCCCTAAAACAAACATTATTCTAAACTGTAATATGTGATTTGGACTGTAGGTATTGTACATGCTTTTGATTTCAAATTCACGTTATTAAATTGTATCTCCAAGTATCACACCCTATTGCAAAACAAAAAATGTTTATATATTGTATATATTTTGGCATTTTTTATCTTAAAGAAACATGCAATCATGTGTTTGTTTTCTATTATACAAATAAAAAAAACTTTAACAATTTTTTTTAAAAAACAAAATTACTAAAAAAAATGACAATCAACCTGTTTGCTTGCCAATTTGTTATATACAGTATATCACAGATTAAAACTGCTGTCCAAGGTGTATACTTATAGTTTCTCAACTCCATTTTCTTGTTTGCCTTATTGCTAAATCCAATATTGAGAGAAACTATTTCTAAACTATATACAGGTAATTTGTTTAAACTGCCCCATAGCTATAATCTGTTTGCTTTTCTCTGAGTGGCATTATTTTGTAAAGAAATAAAAATTGCTGGGCACTAATTGAAATATTCTTTGGTGATATTGCAATCTTGTTACATGTATTTTGCAGCATTTTCTGTTCTGTAAATGACACAAATGGATTATACACGCCTTACATATCCAATTTGTAGATTTTTGTTTTTCCTACAATTATGAATTATGTACTTCAGCAATATTTTAAAATGAAAATGATAAAGCCAATGTTCACTTTGAATGTATTATATACTATTATTTTCAAATGCAAATGTAAAGATAGCACCTACTTAACCTTTTTTTTGCAACACTTGTCACATTATCGCTCCTCATTATTTATCTGATAAGCATAGAATGGAATTTATAACTGGATGTAGGAAAACATATAATAAGACCTTTGTTTTCATATCTTGCAAAAGTAATTTGTGATCTAAAAAATAATTGGATTGATCCAATTGATAATCGTCCTTTTTTTTTTACAGACCATTTTGTACCACTGTCACCATCATTTTCATAATATTTTCTTATGAAGGGGATGTATTCACTGTTCTTACATTCCAGTAACAAAATAAATGCACATTGGTTCCCTTAAATTTAACTTACTTCAAATAATCCATCTATCTATGCAATCCTTTTTTGACTGTTCATGCGATGTTTGGCAAGTTTGTCTACATTTTTAACCAAAGCATGTTATGAATGTATCCTCTTATTTATCTTGAGCTTAAGAATGTTATCTTTTGCTTGTTCTGCTTAATAAATCATGTTGGTTATACTCTGTGTTGGTTTCTGTCATTTTGTTTGGTTGAGCTATATGTATTGGTACATTTTAATAACTTTAAAATGCTGCAAGGGAAGTGTTCTGGCATATATAAGATAGGAATAGTCTACAGAACTACAGATTTACCACCCTATTGGTAACGATTGACAGTCTGTTACTGAGTTCTTAAAGGAACATGCAAGACCAAATTCAATTTTCATGATTCAAACAAAGCATGTCACTTTAAGACACTTTTGTACATATGCTCAGCAGCAATGTTCTACTGAAAGCTAGCTAATGGTTAGCTAGCTCCCAGTAGTACATTGCTGCTCTGCAGCTAACTTTAGCTTCATATTTAACTCATTGCAGGAGTTGAACACATAGTTATACACAAGCAATAGTGCTATAATAAAATGTGCTTACATATTGGAACATTTTCTTTTTGCACTTTTATGTCCCTTTAATTCTCAGGCTTAAAGGTAAATCAAGGGATATGACACGGTTATGCCAGTTTGGCCACATATGACAAATTGTGTGAAGATAGAAATTTCCTTTGGATGTTGTCCATAATGGTGCATAGTTGGGTTTCTATACTCTCATTTTCTTTACCTTTTCTAGTAGTTTTAAAATTATCTCTAAATACTAAGAACCTCTTTCTTGGATATTGGGTGTATTAACCGAAGCAATAAGGGCAACTGTATAAGTTTGTTGGTACTCACCCCACTGGAAGGTATATCTGACAATTTGTTGTTTTAAATAAAAATGTATTGGCATATGTGATGCATCTTTTAATTGAATTTGTTTTACATTTTGTCTTTATTTGTTGAAAGCTGGTGGGCAGGTAGCACGACGGATTAAAAGTGTATAAGGACATCTAAACACTGCAATTTGCTAAGTGGCAAAGCTAAGTAAAACCACTCAAATTAATAAACAATTTAACAAATATGTACGTAAAATGGTGGCTATCACAGACCTTCACAATCTATATTGTCCAAAGTGAAAGTATATACTTATATACGTATAAACATATAGTGCTGCATGTGCACATTGCTGAGTTTACCTCCCTGTTTTCTCCAACATTGGTGTGTCCGGTCCACGGCGTCATCCTTACTTGTGGGAATATCTCTTCCCCAACAGGAAATGGCAAAGAGTCCCAGCAAAGCTGTCCATATAGTCCCTCCTAGGCTCCGCCCACCCCAGTCATTCTCTTTGCCGTTGCACAGGCAACATCTCCACGGAGATGGTTAAGAGTATGTGGTGTTTAGTTGTAGTTTTTTAATTCTACTATCAAGAGTTTGTTATTTTAAAATAGTGCTGGTATGTACTATTTACTCTGAAACAGAAAAAGATGAAGAGTTCTGTTTGTGAGAGGAAGATGATTTTAGCAGACAGTAACTAAAATCGTTTGCTGTTTCCACATAGGACTGTTGAGATGAAGTAACTTCAGTTGGGGGAAACAGCAGACTTTTCTGCTTAAGGTATGACTAGCCATATTTCTAACAAGACTGTGTAATGCTGGAAGGCTGTCATTTCCCCTCATGGGGACCGGTAAGCCATTTTCTTAGTCTCAAACAGAAAAAAGGGCTTAATATGGGCTATAAAACTGGTAGACACTTTTATGGGCAAAATCGATTGCTTTATTTGGGCATTTTATACATGTTTATGCTTGTAATTCACACTTATAAGCTTGGGGAACGTTTTTTAACGTCAGGCACTGTGTTAGACACCTTTCCAGTCAGGAAGGGCCTTCCCAGTTGTAGGCTGAGCCTCAATTTCGCGCCATTACTGCGCAGTTACTTTTGAGAGCAAGACATGCAGATGCATGTGTGAGGATCTGAAAGTAGTTGGAAAAGTTCCTAGAAGGCTTCATCTGGTATCGTATTCCCCCCTGGGTTTGGTAAAGTCGCAGCAAAGGCTGTAGCTGGGACTGTAGAGGGGTTAAAACTGTAACCGGCTCCGGTTTCTTTATTTTAAGGGTTAAAGCTCTGAAAATTGGTGTGCATAACTTTGAATGCTTTAAGACACTGTGGTGAAAATTTGGTAAATTTTGAACAATGGAAACCATTCGAACGATTCTAACCACAATCCAGGAAGGTCAATTTATGACTACCGTGGATCTAAAGGATGCGTTTCTACATATTCCTATCCACAAAGAACATAATCAGTTCCTAAGGTTCGCCTTTCTGGACAGACATTACCAGTTTGTTGCCCTCCCATTCGGGCTAGCCACTGCTCCAAGGATTTTCACTAAGGTACTCGGATCCCTTCTAGCGGTTCTAAGACCAAGGGGCATTGCAGTAGTACCGTACTTGGACGACATTCTAATACAAGCGTCGTCTCTTTCAAAGGCAAAGGCTCACACAGACATCGTTCTGGCCTTTCTCAGATCTCACGGATGGAAGGTGAACATAGAAAAAAGTTCCCTGTCTCCGTCGACAAGAGTTCCCTTCTTGGGAACAATAATAGATTCTTTAGAAATGAGGATTTTCCTGACAGAAGTCAGAAAGTCAAAACTTCTAAACGCTTGTCAAGTTCTTCATTCTATTCCTCGTCCTTCCGTAGCTCAGTGCATGGAAGTAGTAGGATTGATGGTTGCAGCAATGGACATAGTTCCTTTTGCGCGAATTCATCTAAGACCATTACAACTGTGCATGCTGAAACAGTAGAATGGGGACTATACAGACTTGTCTCCAGTGATTCAAGTAGATCAGAAGACCAGAGACTCACTCAGTTGGTGGCTAACCCTGGACCACCTGTCCCAGGGAATGAGCTTCCGCAGACCAGAGTGGGTCATCGTCACGACCGACGCCATAAACATTCTGGAACTGAGAGCGATATTCAATGCTCTCAGGACTTGGCCTCAACTAGCAAAGGCCAGATTCATAAGATTCCAATCAGACAACATGACAACTGTTGCTTATATCAATCATCAGGGGGGAACAAGGAGTTCCCTGGCGATGAAAGAAGTGACCAAAATAATAAAATGGGCAGAGGATCACTCCTGCCACCTATCTGCGATCCACATCCCAGGTGTGGAAAACTGGGAGGCGGATTATCTGAGTCGTCAGACATTCCATCCGGGGGGAGTGGGAACTCCACCCGGAGATCTTTGACCAGTTGACTCAATTATGGGGCATTCCAGATATGGATCTGATGGCGTCTCGTCAGAACTTCAAGGTTCCTTGCTACGGGTCCAGATCCCGGGATCCCAAGGCGACTCTAGTGGATGCACTAGTAGCGCCTTGGACCTTCAACCTAGCCTATGTGTTTCCACCGTTTCCTCTCATTCCCAGGATGGTAGCCAGGATCAAGCAGGAGAGGGCCTCAGTGATCTTGATAGCTCCTGCGTGGCCACGCAGGACTTGGTATGCAGACCTGGTGAATATGTCATCGTACCACCATGGAAGCTACCTTTGAGACAGGATCTTCTTGTACAGGGTCCATTCGAACATCCAAATCTGGTCTCCCTCCAGCTGACGGCTTGGAAATTGAACGCTTGATTCTATCAAAGCGTGGGTTTTCAGATTCTGTGATAGATACTCTAGTTCAAGCCAGAAAACCGGTAACTAGAAAAATTTACCATAAAATATGGAAAAGATATATCTGCTGGTGTGAATCCAAGGGATTCTTATGGAATAAGATCAAAATCCCTAAGATCCTTTCCTTTCTACAAGAGGGTTTGGATAAAGGATTATCAGCGAGTTCTCTAAAGGGACAGATTTCTGCTTTATCTGTCTTATTACACAAACGACTGGCAGCTGTGCCAGATGTTCAAGCATTTGTTCAGGCTCTGGTTAGGATCAAGCCTGTTTACAGACCTTTGACTCCTCCCTGGAGTTTAAATCTAGTTCTTTCAGTTCTTCAAGGGGTTCCGTTTGAACCTCTACATTCCATAGATATTAAGTTGTTATCTTGGAAAGTTTTGTTTTTAGTTGCTATTTCTTCTGCTAGAAGAGTTTCTGAGTTATCTGCTCTGCAGTGTTCTCCGCCCTATCTGGTGTTCCATGCAAATAAGGTTGTTTTGCGTACTAAGCCTGGTTTTCTTCCAAAGGTTGTTTCTAACAAAAATATTAACCAGGAGATAGTTGTTCCTTCTTTGTGTCCGAATCCAGTTTCAAAGAAGGAACGTTTGTTACACAATTTAGACGTAGTCGGTGCTCAAAAATTCTATTTAGAAGCTACAAAAGAGTTCAGACAAACTTCTTCTCTGTTTGTCGTCTATTCTGGTAAAAGGAGAGGTCAAAAATCGACTACCTCTCTTTCCTTTTGGCTTAAAAGCATCATCCGATTGGCTTACGAGACTGCCGGACGGCAGCCTCCAGAAAGAATCACAGCTCACTCCACTAGGGCTGTGGCTTCCACATGGGCCTTCAAGAACGAGGCTTCTGTTGATCAGATATGTAAGGCAGCGACTTGGTCTTCACTGCACACTTTTGCCAAATTTTACAAATTTGATACTTTTGCTTCTTCAGAGGCTATTTTTGGGAGAAAGGTTTTGCAAGCCATGGTGCCTTCTGTTTAGGTAACCTGATTTGCTCCCTCCCTTCATCCGTGTCCTAAAGCTTTGGTATTGGTTCCCACAAGTAAGGATGACGCCGTGGACCGGACACACCAATGTTGGAGAAAACCGAATTTATGCTTACCTGATAAATTACTTGCTCCAACGGTGTGTCCGGTCCACGGCCCGCCCTGGTTTTTTAATCAGGTTTGATTAATTATTTTCTCTAACTACAGTCACCACGGCACCCTATAGTTTCTCCTGTTTTTTTCCTCCTGTCCGTCGGTCGAATGACTTGGGTGGGCGGAGCCTAGGAGGGACTATATGGACAGCTTTGCAGGGACTCTTTGCCATTTCCTGTTGGGGAAGAGATATTCCCACAAGTAAGGATGAGAAAGTAATTTATCAGGTAAGCATAAATAAGTTAAGTTGGAGAAAGTAATTTATCAGGTAAGCATAAATTCTGTTTTTCAACAAAGGATATCAAAAGAATGCTCACTGCTACATACAGCAGCCCACAGGCTCAATTGAGTCGTGGCTCTTTGTTACAAGTGTCAGAGTTACTCACTGGAGGTGGAAACTGCAGTCCCAAAAACAGGTAAACTTACTAACTATACACCTGCACAATGCTCTCCATGTCTTTTCTGCTCTCTCTGTCTGCCCTTCTCCTAAAACTCACTGCATGTCCCTATAACAACAACCCCCACACTATCCATATCTCACCCTCCCTTCTCTCATCCCCTATACTGTCCTCTCATGAACTGCTCTTTCTCCTTAGAAACACTTCCCCCTCTAACTCTCCTGTGTCTAATCATACATGCTCCTACAAGTTTCACTCTCCCCTTCTGTCACTCTCACTGCTTGTACTGCTTGCTGCTGGTGACGTCTCTCCTAACCCTGGCCTTGCAGCAATCACTACACTTTTACACTCTCTATTAGTCTCCCACTGCAAAAACTCTAGGTCACACAATACCAACAATCTCATCTCCATTAACACACAGTGTAATGCTCGCTCTGTCTGTAACAAACTTACAACTGTTCACGACCTGTTTGTTTCCAATGCTTTCAACCTTTTAGCAATTACTGAAACCTGGCTATCTTCCTCTGACACTGCTTCCATTTCTGCTCTCACACATGGTGGTCTTCACTTTAGCCACACACCTAGGCCAGGTGAGACATGGTGGCGGTGTTGGCATTTTACTATTCCCTCCTGCTCCTATCAGTACCTATCTCCATTTCCATCTCTCTCATTTTCTTCCTTTGAAGTCCACTGCATTTGCCTGTTCTCCCCCCTCTCTCTCAGAGTGGCAGTTATCTATGACCCCCCTGGACCAACCTCCCAATTCTTTGTCAACTTTTCTGCCTGGCTTCCTTACTTTCTACAAATACACCTACTCTAATTCTGGGGGACTTCAACATCCCCATTGACAACCCATCTGCCCCTGCTGCCTCTAAACTTCTCTCACTCACTAACTCCTTCGGCCTCTCACAATCCACCTTATTCCCTACCCACCGCTATGGGCACTCTATTGATCTGGTATTCTCCTATCTCTGCTCTCTCTCTGATGTTGCCTGTCACAGATATCAGACCACCATCTGCTCACCTTTAATCTTAATATACAGGTTAAACCTACTTCTCCCCTTCGCCCCCACACCTGTAGAGATTTGCACACTGTGGACCCTCCCCAACAATCCAACCTTATTCAAATACACCTCCCCTACACTTCCACAATATCCTGCCCTGACCTTGCTATAACCCAGTATAAGAATACTCTCTCTTCTGCACTTGACACTCTCGCTTCGCAAAGCCCATGTCATTAGCTCCAGCCCTGGCATTCCCACCCACACACCACCTACAAAAATGCTTCTGCACTGCTGAATGTGCCTGAATGAAATCCCACTCTGAACCTGATTTCATACACTATAAGTTCATTCTTTACTCTTACACCTCTGCCCTTCACTTAGCTAAGCAAACCTACTTCTCTTATATCCACTCACTGCTCAAACCCTAAAAGACTCTTCTCCATTTTCAACTATCTCCTCTACCCACCTGCACCACCCCCCTCATCTGCATTCAGTGCTCAAGACCTGGCTGATTACTTTTCTTCTACAAGATACGACGAGTCCACGGATTTCATCCTTGTGGGATATTAACCTCCTGCTAACAGGAAGTGGCAAAGAGCACCACAGCACAGCTGTATATATAGCTCATCCCTTCCCTCCACCCCCAGTCATTCTCTTTGCCTGTGTTAGTAATAGGAAGAGGTAAAGTGAGGTGTTGGTTTTAGATTCTTCAATCAAGAAGTTTTTTATTTTAAATGGTACCGGTGAGTACTATTTTCCTCAGTTAGATATGGATGAAGATTTCTGCCCTGAGGTTGATGATCTTAGCAGATGTAACTAAGATCCACGTTGGTTCCCACAGAGTCTGAAGGTAGTGCAAGAGAAATCTTCAGTGTGGAGAACGGTTTCATGCTACAAGCAGCATTGAGGTATGTTCAGTCTTTTATTTCTGAGGAGACTTGGTATATCAGAACTGGCTGACATTTTTTCCCTGCAAGGGGAAGGGGTAAGCAGTAGACCTGTACACAGAGGGTATTACTGAAAATCCTATGTTTATATCTTTATTTTGACATTGTATTGGGCTATATCAAGTGGACACTGGGAGAGGCAGCTTGACATTTTTTATTTGATAAGTAACAAATAATAGGGCTGCAATGTTATAGTAGTGTTTTCAGGGGACCACATGGCTTACTTTGCAAACCGCTTCCCATGCGGTTATACAGCCTGGTAGAAAGACGTCTATGATGGGTGGGGCCTATTTTCGCACGCTCATGTAATTAGCAAGAGTCCATGAGCTAGTGACGTATGGGATATACATTGCTACCAGGAGGGGCAAAGTTTCCCAAACCTCAAAATGCCTATAAATACACCCCTCACCACACCCACAATTCAGTTTTACAAACTTTGCCTCCTATGGAGGTGATGAAGTAAGTTTGTGCTAGATTCTGCGTTGATATGCGCTCCGCAGCAGGTTGGAGCCCGGTTTTCCTCTCAGCGTGCAGTGAATGTCAGAGGGATGTGAAGAGAGTATTGCCTATTTGAATTCAATGATCTCCTTCTACGGGATCTATTTCATAGGTTCTCTGTTATCGGTCGTAGAGATTCATCTCTTACCTCCCTTTTCAGATCGACGATATACTCTTATATATACCATTACCTCTGCTGATTCTCGTTTCAGTACTGGTTTGGCTTTCTACTTCATGTAGATGAGTGTCCTGGGGTAAGTAAGTCTTATTTTTGTGACACTCTAAGCTATGGTTGGGCACTTTTATATAACGTTCTAAATATATGTGTTTTAAACATTTATTTACCTTGATTCAGGATGTTCAACGTTCCTTATTTCAGACAGTCAGTTTCATATTTGGGATAATGCATGTGAATAAATCAATTTTTTTCTTACCTTAAAATTTGACTTTTTTCCCTGTGGGCTGTTAGGCTCACGGGAGCTGAAAATGCTTCATTTTATTGCGTCATTCTTGGCGCTGACTTTTTTGGCGCAAAAAAATGTTTTCTTTGTTTCCGGCGTCATACGTGTCATTGGAAGTTGCGTCATTTTTTGACGTTTTTTGCGCCAAAAGTGTCGGAGTTACCGGATGTGGCGTCATTTTTGGCGCCAAAAGCATTTAGGCGCCAAATAATGTGGGCGTCTTTTTTGGCGCTAAAAATTATGGGCGTCACTATTGTCTCCACATTATTTAAGTCTCATTGTTTATTGCTTCTAGTTGCTAGAAGCTTGTTCACTGGCATTTTTTCCCATTCCTGAAACTGTCATTTAAGGAATTTGATAAATTTTGCTTTATATGTTGTTTTTTCTATTACATATTGCAAGATGTCCCACGTTAACACTGAGTCAGAAGATACTTCTGGAAAATCGCTGCCTGGTTCTGGATCTACCAAAGTTAAGTGTATTTGCTGTAAACTTGTGGTATCTGTTCCTCCAGCTGTTGTTTGTAATGAATGTCATGACAAACTTGTTAATGCAGATAATATTTCCTTTAGGAATGTTACATTACCTGTTGTTGTTCCATCAACATCTAATGCTCAGAGTGTTCCTGTTAACATAAGAGATTTTGTTTCTAAATCCATTAAGAAGGCTATGTCTGTTATTCCTCCTTCTAGTAAACGTAAAAGGTCCTTTAAAACTTCTCATTTTTCAGATGAATTTTTAAATGAACATCATCATTCTGATTCTGATAATGATTCCTCTGGTTCAGAGGATTCTGTTTCAGAGGTTGATGCTGATAAATCCTCATATTTGTTCAAAATGGAATTTATTCGTTCTTTACTTAAAGAGGTCTTAATTGCATTAGAAATAGAGGATTCTGGTCCTCTTGATACTAAATCTAAACGTTTAAATAAGGTTTTTAAATCTCCTGTAGTTATTCCAGAAGTTTTTCCTGTCCCTGATGCTATTTCTGAAGTAATCTCCAGGGAATGGAATAATTTGGGTAATTCATTTACTCCTTCTAAACGTTTTAAGCAATTATATCCTGTGCCATCTGACAGATTAGAGTTTTGGGACAAAATCCCTAAAGTTGATGGGGCTATCTCTACTCTTGCTAAACGTACTACTATTCCTACGGCAGATAGTACTTCCTTTAAAGATCCTTTAGATAGGAAAATTGAATCCTTTCTAAGAAAAGCTTACTTATGTTCAGGTAATCTTCTTAGACCTGCTATATCTTTAGCGGATGTTGCTGCAGCTTCATCTTTTTGGTTAGAAGCTTTAGCGCAACAAGTAACATATCATAATTCTCATAGCATTGTTAATCTTCTTCAACATGCTAATAATTTTATTTGTGATGCCATCTTTGATATCATTAGGGTTGATGTCAGGTATATGTCTCTAGCTATTTTAGCTAGAAGAGCTTTATGGCTTAAAACTTGGAATGCTGATATGTCTTCTAAGTCAACTTTGCTTTCCCTTTCTTTCCAGGGTAATAAATTATTTGGTTCACAGTTGGATTCTATTATCTCAACTGTTACTGGAGGAAAAGGAACTTTTTTACCACAGGATAAAAAATCTAAAGGTAAATTTAGGTCTAATAATCGTTTTCGTTTCTTTCGTCACAATAAGGAACAAAAGCCTGATCCTTCACCCTCAGGAGCGGTATCAGTTTGGAAACCATCTCCAGTCTGGAATAAATCCAAGCCTTTTAGAAAACCAAAGCCAGCTCCCAAGTCCACATGAAGGTGCGGCCCTCGTTCCAGCCCAGCTGGTAGGGGGCAGATTACGATTTTTCAAAGAAATTTGGATCAATTCAATTCGCAATCTTTGGATTCAGAACATTGTTTCAGAAGGGTACAGAATTGGCTTCAAGATAAGGCCTCCTGCAAGAAGATTTTTTCTTTCCCGTGTCCCAGTAAATCCAGCGAAGGCTCAAGCATTTCTGAAATGTGTTTCAGATCTAGAGTTGGCTGGAGTAATTTTACCAGTTCCAGTTCTGGAACAGGGGCTGGGGTTTTATTCAAATCTCTTCATTGTACCAAAGAAGGAGAATTCCTTCAAACCAGTTCTGGATTTAAAAATATTGAATCGTTATGTAAGGATACCAACATTCAAAATGGTAACTATAAGGACTATCCTGCCTTTTGTTCAGCAAGGGCATTATATGTCCACAATAGATTTACAGGATGCATATCTGCATATTCCGATTCATCCAGATCACTATCAGTTTCTGAGATTCTCTTTCCTAGACAAGCATTACCAGTTTGTGGCTCTGCCGTTTGGCCTAGCAACAGCTCCAAGGATTTTTACAGGGTATTGTGGTATTTCCTTATTTGGACGATATCTTGGTACTTGCTCAGTCTTCACTTTTAGCAGAATCTCATACGAATCAACTTGTATCGTATCTTCGAGAACATGGTTGGAGGATCAATTTACCAAAGAGTTTGTTGATTCCTCAGACAAGGGTAACCATTTTAGGTTTCCAGATAGATTCAGTTTCCATGACTCTGTCGCTGACAGAAAAAAGACGTCTGAAATTGGTTTCAGCTTGTCGAAACCTTCAGTCTCAATCATTCCCTTCGGTAGCCTTATGCATGGAAATTCTAGGTCTTATGACTGCTGCATCGGACGCGATCCCCTTTGCTCGTTTTCACATGCGACCTCTTCAGCTTTGTATGCTGAACCAGTGGTGCAGGGATTACACAAAGATATCTCAATTGATATCTTTAAAACCAATTGTACGACACTCTCTGACGTGGTGGACAGATCACCATCGTTTAGTTCAGGGGGCTTCTTTTGTTCTTCCGACCTGGACTGTGATTTCAACAGATGCAAGTCTGACAGGTTGGGGAGCTGTTTGGGGGTCTCTGACAGCACAAGGGGTTTGGGAATCTCAGGAGGTGAGATTACCAATCAATATTTTGGAACTCCGTGCAATTTTCAGAGCTCTTCAGTCATGGCCTCTTCTAAAGAGAGAATTGTTCATTTGTTTTCAGACAGACAATGTCACAACTGTGGTATATATCAATCATCAAGGAGGGACTCACAGTCCTCTGGCTATGAAAGAAGTATCAAGAATACTGGTATGGGCGGAATCCAGCTCCTGTCTAATTTCTGCGGTTCATATCCCAGGTATAGACAATTGGGAAGCGGATTATCTCAGTCGCCAAACGTTACATCCGGGCGAATGGTCTCTTCACCCAGAGGTTTTTCTTCAGATTGTTCAAATGTGGGGACTTCCAGAAATAGTTCTGATGGCTTCTCATCTAAACAAGAAACTTCCCAGGTATCTGTCAAGATCCAGGAATCCTCAGGCGGAAGCAGTGGATGCATTGTCACTTCCTTGGAAGTATCATCCTGCCTATATCTTTCCGCCTCTAGTTCTTCTTCCGAGAGTAATTTCCAAGATTCTGAAGGAATGCTCGTTTGTTCTGCTGGTGGCTCCAGCATGGCCTCACAGGTTTTGGTATGCGGATCTTGTCCGAATGGCCTCTTACCAACCGTGGACTCTTCCATTAAGACCAGACCTTTTGTCGCAAGGTCCTTTTTTCCATCAGGATCTCAAATCCTTAAATTTGAAGGTATGGAGATTGAATGCTTGATTCTTAGTCAATGAGGTTTCTCTGACTCTGTGATTAATACTATGTTACAGGCTCGTAAATCTGTATCTAGGAAGATATATTATCGAGTCTGGAAGACTTACATTTCTTGGTGTCTTTCTCATCATTTTTCCTGGCATTCTTTTAGAATTCCGAGAATTTTACAGTTTCTTCAGGATGGTTTGGATAAAGGTTTGTCTGCAAGTTCCTTGAAAGGACAAATCTCTGCTCTTTCTGTTCTTTTTCACAGAAAGATTGCTAATCTTCCTGATATTCATTGTTTTGTACAAGCTTTGGTTCGTATAAAGCCTGTTATTAAGTCAATTTATCCTCCTTGGAGTTTGAATGGGAGCTCTTCAAGCTCCTCCTTTTGAACCTATGCATTCACTGGACATTAAACTACTTTCTTGGAAAGTTTTGTTTCTTTTGGCCATCTCTTCTGCTAGAAGAGTTTCTGAATTATCTGCTCTTTCTTGTGAGTCTCCTTTTCTGATTTTTCATCAGGATAAGGCGGTGTTGCGAACTTCTTTTAAATTTTTACCTAAGGTTGTGAATTCTAACAACATTAGTAGAGAAATTGTGGTTCCTTCATTGTGTCCTAATCCTAAGAATTCTAAGGAGAGATCTTTGCATTCTTTGGATGTAGTTAGAGCTTTGAAATATTATGTTGAAGCTACTAAGAATTTCCGAAAGACTTCTAGTCTATTTGTTATCTTTTCCGGTTCTAGGAAAGGTCAGAAGGCCTCTGCCATTTCTTTGGCATCTTGGTTGAAATCTTTAATTCATCATGCTTATGTTGAGTCGGGTACAACTCCGCCTCAAAGGATTACAGCTCATTCTACTAGGTCAGTTTCTACTTCCTGGGCGTTTAGGAATGAAGCTTCGGTTGATCAGATTTGCAAAGCAGCAACTTGGTCTTCTTTGTATACTTTTACTAAATTCTACCATTTTGATGTATTTTCTTCTTCTGAAGCAGTTTTTGGTAGAAAAGTACTTCAGGCAGCTGTTTCATTTTGATTCTTCTGCTTATAATTTCATTTTTTTTTCATTATAAGATTTAAACTTTATTTTGGGTGTGGATTATTTTCAGCGGAATTGGCTGTCTTTATTTTATCCCTCCCTCTCTAGTGACTCTTGCGTGGAAGATCCACATCTTGGGTATTCATTATCCCATACGTCACTAGCTCATGGACTCTTGCTAATTACATGAAAGAAAACATAATTTATGTAAGAACTTACCTGATAAATTCATTTCTTTCATATTAGCAAGAGTCCATGAGGCCCACCCTTTTTTGTGGTGGTTATGATTTTTTTGTATAAAGCACAATTATTCCAATTCCTTATTTTTTATGCTTTCGCACTTTTGTCTTACCACCCCACTTCTTGGCTATGCGTTAAACTGATTTGTGGGTGTGGTGAGGGGTGTATTTATAGGCATTTTGAGGTTTGGGAAACTTTGCCCCTCCTGGTAGGAATGTATATCCCATACGTCACTAGCTCATGGACTCTTGCTAATATGAAAGAAATGAATTTATCAGGTAAGTTCTTACATAAATTATGTTTTTCGCACGCTCAGACGCGCAGTTTACTCTGACTGAGAAGGCAGTAGGCATTAGCTCTGGTGGGGCCTAAACTTGTGTTCTGTTCACTGGAAAGTTGTCGAATCATTTTGCAGTACCCTGGGGGCAGGTAGGCGTCACAGCAGAGCTGTGGCGAGGTGCAGGGGTAATTTTTTCTCTTAAAATATATTTTATGCCATAAAATGTTTTTTAGAGGTTAAATTCACCCTTTGCTCATAGGGTGCAATCATTTTTGGCCCAATTGAATAAGTACATTTAATTGTATAGTGTTATTTAACGTTTTAGGCAGTTTAGGAAAAATTGTGCGCTTTTTTATTTCTTAAAGGTGCAGTACACATTTTTCAAAAATTTTTTGAAATCAATAAATAAGGTGTTATACAACTGTTGTGGTTATTACTAGTCTGTTCAACATGTCTGACATTGAGGAAACTAATTGCTCTATGTGTTTAGAATCCATTGTGGAACCCCCTCTTACTTTGTGTACCTCTTGTACTGAAAGGGCCTTACAATGTAAAAAGCATATTTTAGGTAAAGAAAGTGTGCCTAAGGATGATTCTCAGTCTGAAGAGAATCAGGATATGCCATCCAATTCTCCCCAAGGGTCACAACCTTTAATGCCCACACAAGTGACGCCGTGCGTCTAATTCTTTCACTCTGCAGGATATGGCTGCAGTTATGTCAACTACCCCTGCAGATGTATTATCTAAATTACCAGTGTTACAGGGTAAACGCAATAGGTCAGGTATTTATGTGAATACTGAATCCTCTGATGCTTTATTGGCTATTTCCGATGTACCCTCACAGGGCTCTGAATTGGATGTCAGGGAATTGCTGTCTGAGGGAGAACTTTCAGAATCAGGAAATATGTTACCTCAGACAGATTCGGACGTCATGTCCTTTAAATTTAAGCTTGAACACCTCCACCTGTTGCTTCGGGAGGTTTTAGCGACTCTGGATGATTGTGACCCTATTGTGATACCACCAGAGAAATTGTGTAAAATGGACAAATATCTAGAGGTGCCTACTTACACTGATGTTTTTCCGGTTATTAAAAGAATTTCGGAAATTATAAAAAGGAATGGGACAGACCAGGTTTACCATTCTCTCCTCCTCCTAATTTCAAGAAAATGTATCCTATATCAGACACCATTCGGGACTCTTGGCAGTCGGCCCCTAAGGTCGAGGGAGCTATATCTACCCTGGCCAAGCGTACAACTATACCTATTGAGGACAGTTGTGCTTTCAAACACCCTATGGATAAGAAGTTGGAGGGTCTTCTAAAGAAATTATTTATTCATCAGGGTTTTCTTTTACAACCTACAGCTTGCATTGTTCCAGTTACTACTGCAGCAGCTTTTTGGTTTGATGCTCTAGAAGAGTCTCTGAAGGTTGAGACCCCTTTAGAGGACATTTTGGATAGAATTAAGGCTCTCAAGCTAGCTAATTCTTTTATTACAGATGCCGCCTTTCAAATTGCTAAATTGGCAGCGAAAAATGCAGGATTTGCCATTTTAGCACGTAGAGCATTATGGCTAAAATCGTGGTCTGCTGATGTGTCATCAAAATCTAAGCTTTTAGCTATTCCTTTTAAGGGTAAGACCCTATTCGGGCCTGAGTTAAAGGAAATCATTTCTGACATTACTGGCGGTAAAGGTTATGCCCTACCTCAGGATAAGTCTGTTAAGATGAGAGGTAGACAAAATAATTTTCGTTCCTTTTGAAATTTTAAAGGAGTACCCTCTGCTTCCTCTTCCTCCACAAAGCAGGAAGGGAATTTTGCTCAGTACAAGTCCGTCTGGAGACCCAACCAGGCTTGGAACAAAGGTAAACAACCCAAGAAGCCCGCTGCTGCTACAAAGACAGCATGAAGGGGCGGCCCCCGATCCGGGACCGGATCTAGTAGGGGGCAGACTTTCTTTCTTTGCCCAGGCTTGGGCAAGAGATGTTCAGGATCCCTGGGCATTGGAAATCGTGACACCCGGGTATCAACTGGAATTCAAGGGTTTTCTCCCAAGAGGGAGGTTTCATCTTTCACGATTGTCTGTAGACCAGTTTAAAAGAGAGGCGTTCTTACGCTGTGTAAAAGACCTCTCTACCATGGGAGTAATTTGTCCCGTTCCAAAACTGGAACAGGGACAGGGGTTTTACTCAAATCTTTTCGTGGTTCCCAAAAAAGAAGGAACTTTCAGACCCATTTTAGATCTCAAGTGTCTAAACAAGTTTCTCAGAGTCCCATCATTCAAGATGGAGACTATACGAACAATCTAACCAATGTTCCAGGAGGGTCAATATATGACTACCGTGGACTTGAAGGATGCTTACCTTCATATCCCTATTCACAAGGATCATCATCAGTTCCTAAGGTTTGCCTTCCTGGACAAACATTTTCAGTTCGTTTCTCTTCCCTTCGGGTTGGCCACAGCACCCAGGATCTTCACAAAGGTTCTAGGGTCCCTTCTGGCGGTTCTCAGACTGCGGGGCATAGCAGTGGCACCTTATCTGGACGATATTTTAATTCAGGCGTCGACTTATCATCTGACGAAATCTCATACAGACACAGTGTTGTCTTTT